>NW_017670424.1:211334-228638 GCF_001879085.1 Nicotiana attenuata
TTTAAGTTAGTACGTATAGGGTACAGGGTAGGTGTGGGGGTGGTGGTGTGGGTGGGGGGGGGGGAGGGATGGAAGAGGAGATTACAAGTTGGGAAAAAAGCCGCCTGAAGTTGAGGTCAGACAAGTTTAGATGGTAATTTATGTATTTCTTCCTTTAAGTTTCTTTACTTTAATTCAACACATAAGTGTAGGGCTGCTTATTGAGCGAATCGATTGGATATTTATATGTAACGGTTCGATTTATCAATTATTAATTTTTAGATGTGTTAATCCACTAATCAACTGATAAGACATCGGTTGAATATCGATCAGTTATCTATTATTCCCTCCATTTCAGTTTATCTGAACCTATTTTCTTTTTAGTCCGTTTAAAAAAGAATTACCCATTTTTAAATTTGAAAACAATTTAGCTCAAACTTATAATTTCACCCTTAATAAAAACTTTTATAACCACACAAATACTCTGGGCCCTTTTTGACTTGTTTATGACCACAAATTTCAAGTCTTTATTTTTTTTTAAACTCTGTGCCCAGTCAAAAAAGTTCACAAAAATTAGAACGGAGGGAGTAAATGTTACAAGCAGGTAAAGACTAGTTCAATCATCACTTATGAAACAAAAACAAAGATCAAAGACTAGCTTATTAATGCCACAAATTTGTCGGTTGAGTTTTAGTTTTCAATATCTAACTTATTATACATTTAGGCCAGGTTGATGTACATTCTTCCCCTTGTATAAAAAGCAAAGAACTTGAATGTATCGGTCGAAATTTGGCGACTTAGTAATGACAGATAAGCAGGATCGAGGACGAGGTCGACCATAGCGCAATAGCGGGAAGTCGTCACTAAGAGGATCGTAGTCGAGGACGGGCGACTGGGTTAAAGAAATAAAGGAAGAATAGAAGTAGAAATAAATACAAGGAATATTCCTTTTAATATTCCTTATTTTGTACTTTTTAGGTTTTCTTGGGAATCTCCCTTATAAATACGAAGAGATAGAGAAGGGGGGGGGGAGGGGGGGGGGAGATCTTCACTTTCTGAAGAAAAAATACATTGTAAAAGGTTGACTTGAGAGAATATACAAAAAGTTGTCTTGTTCATTGATCATATCACTCAAGTGCATGTTATTCGGTCTTGATCCACAAGATCCAAAGATTTCATTACCATCTTCATTTCCCCTCTTTCCTCGTTGTTGTCAGGAGGAGGAACCATCCAATTCACGTAATAATTGGGTGGTGGATTCCTTCTTATTACATTTTTTGCCACCCTCTACATTCATTACATATTTATGTTATCACATTTACTAGCATTCATTGAATATAAACGTGCCATTTAACGTTATCAAACGCCGTTCACCACATCGATTCCTTAACACATTTGGTTTAGAATTTATTATTCTTAACTAAGAGTCATTCTATATCTCATCATTAATTAGTTTAACTAAAGGTTTAACACTTTTTCGGTCAAACAATTTGGCACCGCCTGTGGGCCGTTTTTTAGTTAAAATTTTAGTTTCTTCTAGATCATAAAAAAGAGACAACCACCTTTTTCTCGTCGCACGAACTGACAATGGCGGGAAAAGGAGATGAAAGACAGAAAGCAATAATGGGTGTCACTACCAACATCTTAAACACCATCAACAAGGATGACAGAGGAGACGATGAGAATGTAACACCAAATGCTACACCCAGGCGGAGTGACTCACCCCCCCTCCCATGCAAGTGTAACCACTTCGGGCAAAAGGGGAGCTTCCACATCCATAGCTGAGGAAGCACCTGTAACACTCCTCAAATTTATAAAAGTTTCAAGACACGCTAAATATAGAATTTAATTTTTATAATCTTAAATTATACTTTTATTACGGATTTAAATCCTTGTGATTGAATTTGAATTACTTTTCTATTTATAAATAATTGGACATACAATTAGGGGAAATATTAATAATTTTTAATATTATTAATTATTAAAAAGTGGGTATCATTAATTATTAGTTAAGTCAAAAAAATATAACCTAAAGCCCATAAAGGGGCACTTGTAAACAAAGGCTTAAAGCCTTATACGAACAAAAAGAGAGGAACGTATCTGCCTTTCAAAAGAAGAAAGGCTAAAAACAAAAAGCCTTAAACAAGTCTGCTAAGAACTCTTATACGAACAAAACAGAAGTTTAAACCTTCATTTCTTTCACGCAAATCTTATACGGAAAAAGAGAAACAGAATGCTACAAAACAGAGCAGAGGCAGCCTTGCTACTCAATACTCACGCAGGCAACAGGAAGTTCTAGGGTTCTTTACAAATCACTAATTCTTGAACTCAGGTATATAGAATTCTCTATTGTCAATTTTCCTACAGTAGTAATAGGTAAGAATTGAATAGTTAATCCCCTTCTTTCTCTATATCAATAATAAATTTCATGTTTAGGTGTGAAACTTTAAAATTAATTAAAATGCACTGGTTGTTGTAGAATCGATCGTTTGACTGGTGTCAATTGGACTGGGGCCTACGTATTGGCTCGAGAAGTTTTGAGGTGAGTTGATATAACCCTTTACTAAAGTAGTTTAACTCACAAAAATACGCATACAAAGTGTTTGATGAATTACATAAAAGAGTTGATATATACTTAATTGGAGTGAGTAAGAACCTATTAGCTTAGAATTATTTTCTAGCTAAAGTTTAGATGATTATTTTGATATATGTGCATAAATTCTCAGATTTTTGTGTTATTTTTATATTTCATTTTCATGTTGAACATTCATGAAGGAGCGAGAATCTTTATAAGTACTTTTGAATGTTTATTTCATTCTTATGCCATGCTTTACATTTAAGGATACTGGTGTGATTATGTGTAAAAGATTTAGACTTGAAAAGTCACAAGAAGAAGTTTTAGAAAGAAAAGATTTTTGGGAGTATTCTTTATTCTGAGAAGGGGTCATCGTCCAGGCCGAGGGTCCTGACCAAGGCGTTCACTTCCTGAAACTACTTGTGCCAAAGTAGGGAGCACACGAGCCGAGGGTCTCGTTGCTGGAAATTTACTTAGCCATGCTAAGGTATGATACATGAGCGTTGAGAACCATGAAGCGAGTGGCACCTCGTGGATTGGGCCTATTCGATCAGGTTGGGATCGAACCCGTGCCGATCACACGATGACTGAGACAGAATTAAGTCAGGATAGTTAGAACTCCCAAAGTATAAAGAGAAGTAATTTTTTTTAGAAAAAGAAAAGAATTTCTTTTAGAATATTCATAAACTGCTATTATGCAATTATTTTAGAATTGTTCTTAGAGGCTTTATGTTTTCTATGCATTTATATTCTTTGCTCGTAATATGTATTGTATTAAAGTTGCGTCCCCTGTTGTTGAGACTCACTGAGTACAATGGATGGAACTGACGTTCTCTTTTCGGAACCTACGTTGGTCTGCGGTACAACATAGGAACCGGTTTTGCAGGCGAGCAGGCTACAGGTTATGTCACGACCCATTTTCTGAACAAGCCGGGACCGACACTCGATCACTAAACATGACCGAGCGAACCATCTCTGCTTATCAAATCTATTATAACTCCAAACTTTATATGCAACAAGGCAATACTCTAACCACATACTTTTGATAAATTTAAACATTAAAATAAATCAACTCCAAAACTTTATTCATAGTAACCAATGAAATACTGCTAAGTTATTATCAAAAACATCTGAATCTTGACCCAACGACTATGTCTATGAAGCCTCTACTGATAAACTGACGCACTGCTCAAGACATGAGATTTCCTGGCCAGTTCCCTAAGTAACAAAGAAATAACTAAATAAAGATGACTCTAAGGAATACTCCACGAACAAAAGCGGAGCTCACCAATAGCACTGGAAGAGAAGGAAGTCCTAACTCGTAGCCTGCTCGCCTGCAAATCCGGTTCCTACGTTGTACCGCAGACCAAGGTAGGTTCCCAAAAGAGAACGTCAGTACCATCCATTGTACTCAGTGAGTGTCAACAACAGGGGTCGAAACTTTAATAACATATACATTATGAGCAAAGGTTCTAAAGGCATGTAAAACATAAAGCTTATAAGAATAATTCTAAATAATTGCATAATAGCAGTTTATGAATATTCTAAAAGAAATTCTTTTCTTTTCTTTCAAAAAAAGAATTCTTCACTTTATACTTTGGGAGTTCCAACTATCCTGACTTAATTCTGTCTCAGTCACCGTGTGATCGGCACGGGTTCGATCCCAACCTGATCGAATAGGCCCAATCCACGAGGTGCCACTCGCTTCATGATTCTCAGCGCTCATGTATCATACCTTAGCATGGCTAAGTAAATTCTCAGCAACGAGATCCTCGGCTCGTGTACTCCCTACTTTGGCACAAGTAGTTTCAGGAAGCCAACGCTTTGGTCAGGACCCTCGGCCTGTACGATGACCCCTTCTCAGAATAAAGGATACTCCCAAAAATCTTTTCTTTCTAAAACTTCTTCTTGTCACTTTTCAAGTCTAAATCTTTTCTTCATAAAACATCATGTACATGCTCATGCTGGTATCCTTAAATGTAAAGCATGGCATAAGAATGAAATAAAATGTAAAAGTATTTCTAAAGATTCTTTCTTCTTCATAAATTTTCAACATGAAAATAACATATAAGAATAACACAAGAATCTGAAAATTTAAGCACATATATCATAATAAATCATCTAAACTTTTGCTAGAACAATTCTAAGGTAATAGGTACTCACTCGCTCCAATTAAGTAAATATAAGCTCTTTTAAGCAATTCATCAAACACCTTGTATGCGTGCTTTTGTGAGTTAAACCACTTTAGTAAAGGGTTATATCAACTCACCTCAAAACTTCTCGAGCCAATACGTAGGCCCCAGTCCAATTGACACTAGTCAAACAATGGATTCTACAACAACGAGTGCATTTTAATTAATTTTAAAGTTTCGCACCTAAACACGGAACTTTACTGTTGATATAGAGAAAGAAGGGAATAACTATTCAGTTCTTACCTATTACTACTGTAGGGTANTGGCCTGATAGCTGTTATGTAAGCGAATTCTATAAGTGGCAAGTGATCATCCCAATTACCTCCAAAATCTATAACACATGCTCGCAACATATCTTCAAGAGTCTGAATGGTCCTTTCTGCCTGACCATCGGTCTGTGGATGGAAAGCGGTGCTCAAATTGACCTTGGTACCTAATCTTTTCTGAAATGCCTGCCAAAAATGCACCGTGAACTGAGGGCCTCTGTCAGATATGATTGAAACTGGAGTACCATGCAATCGGACTATTTCTTTGATGTACAACTGCGCATACTGCTCTGCGGAGTCTGTCGTCTTTACTGGTAGGAAATGCGCGGACTTTGTCAGTCGGTCTACAATAACCCAAACTGAATCATTTTTACGGTATGTGCGAGGTAGACCTACTACGAAATCCATATTAATCATCTCCCACTTCCACTGTGGTATCTCTATATCTTGAGCTAGGCCACCAGGCCTTTGATGCTCAGCTGACTTGCTGGCAATTTAAACATTTATCCACATGATCTGCTACTTGTTTCTTCATGCCTTTCCACCAATACAACTCTTTCAAATCTAGATACATTTGGTAGCACCTGGGTGGATAGAGTACCTCGAACTGTGAGCTTCTTCCATTATGGCCTTCCTAAGACCATCTACATCAGGCACACATAACCGATCATTCAACTTCAAAACTCCGTCACTTCCTAGAGTGAAAGCAATGATTTCTTTGATTCTAACTCCTCCATTTAATTTAACTAAGTACGGATCTTCATCTTGCTTAGCCTTAACATGCTTAACAAGGGAGGATTGCGCTAAGGCATAAGTAGTTATATCTCCTTCTTCGGTCTCATCCAATCTAATTCCATCATTTGCTAGTTTTTGAATTTCTTGACCCAAAGATCGCCTTTGTACTGCAAGATGGGCCAAGACACCCATTGACTTCCTACTAAGTGCATCTGCTACCACATTAGCTTTGCCCGGGTGATAAAGGATATTGATGTCATAACTTTCAATAGCTCGAGCCACCTTCTCTGTCTCAAATTTAGTTCTTTTTGCTTGAAAATGTACTGGAGGCTTTTGTGATCTGTAAACACTTCATAATGCTCGCCATAAAGGTAGTGTCGCCATATTTTTAATGCAAACACCACTGCTGCAAGCTCCAAGTCGTGTGTGGGGTAGTTCTTTTCATGATTCTTTAACTGCCTGGAAGCATAAGCAATAACTTTTCCATTTTGCATAAGAACACAACCAAGGCCCACTCTGGAGGCATCACAATACACTGTGAACCCACCCGAACCTGTCGGCTAGGTTAACATAGGTGCAGTGGTCAACCTCTTCTTTAACTCTTGAAAACTCTGCTCACAAGTGTCTGACCATTGGAACTTAACTGCTTTCTGAGTCAACTTAGTTAATGGAGCTGCAAGTGAGGAAAACCCCTCCACAAACCTTCTATAATAGCCAGCTAACCCCAAGAAACTCCTAATTTCGGTTGGCGTTGTCGGCCTAGGCCAGTTCTTGACCGCTTCTGTCTTCTGAGGGTCTACTTTTATTCCTTCACTAGATACCACGTGGCCTAAGAATGCCACTGACTGCAACCAGAACTCACATTTTTAAAACTTGGCATAAAGCTCATTCTCCTTCAAGGTCTGCAAGGCTATTCTAAGGTGTTCTGCATGATCTTCCTTGCTCTTAGATTACACCAAAATATCGTCTATAAACATAATAATAAAGGAATCCAGGAATGGCTTGAAAACACTGTTCATGAGGTCCATGAATGCAGTTGGAGCATTTGTCAATCCGAAGGACATCACTAGAAATTCATAGTGCCCGTAGTGAGTTCTAAAGGCTATTTTAGATATATCATCTTCTCTGATTCTCAACTGATGGTACCCCGACCTCAAGTCTATTTTTGAAAAGTACTTTGCACCCTGAAGTTGATCAAATAAATAATCAATTCTTGGCAGGGGTACTTGTTCTTAATTGTAACTTTATTCAACTACCGATAGTCGACGCACATTCTGAGAGACCCATCTTTCTTCTTGACAAACAGGACCGGGGCACCCCACGGTGAAACACTCGGTCTGATGAAGCCCTTGTCAAGAAGGTCTTTTAACTTTTATCTCAACTCATTAAGTTCTGCTGGAGCCATCCTATAAGGAGGTATAGATATGGGCTGAGTGCCTGGCATGAGATCAATGCCGAAGTCTATGATTCATTCGGGAGGAAGTCCGGGAAGGTCATCTGGGAAAACTTCTGGAAATTCTCTAACAACTGGCACTGACTGAAGAGCTGGTGGTTCTGATTCTGGATTAATAATGTGAGCCAAATAGGCGAGACACCCCTTACCGATCATTCGTTGTGCCTTAAGGTAAGAAATAAACTTACCTATAAGCGATGCTGAACTACCCTTCCACTCTAAGACTTCTTCATTTGGAAATTGGAACCTGACTATCTTGGCATGACAATCTAACATGGCATCGCAGGAAGACAACCAATCCATACCCATGATCACATCAAAATCCACCATTTCTAACTCTATGAGATCGGCTTTGGTGTTGCGACCTTGGACTGAAACTATACAACCTCTATAGACTCTGGTGACTTTTACTGACTCGCCAACTGGAGTAGATACTAGGAATGGCTCACTAAGTTGTTCAGGTTCTAGTCCAAGGTTAATTGTAAAGTATGGATTCACATATGAAAACGTTGAACCTGGATCCATTATGGCATAAGCATTATGTGAGCAGACTAAAAGTATACCTGTAATAACTTCTGCAGATGCCTCTGCACTCTGACGATCAAGTGTAGCAAACAAACGGGGTTGTCCCCCTCCCCGAGTAACTCGGTCTGCACCTCTGCCTGCTCCATGCCCGGTCCGATTATGAGAACCACGAGCCTGAGGTGGTGCAACTGTAGTAGCTGAGGAAATAGAAGGACGAGTTGATCCACCACTGAAATTACGTTGCAACTTTGGGCAGTTGGCCTTTATATGACCAATGTCTCCACAATGGTAGCAACCATGAAACCCGAGCTTGCACTGACCTGAATGTTGCCGCTTACATGTTCCACAAAGACCTTGTTGGTGTGAATGTTGCTCAGCATGACTCTGGCTATGTGACGATGATGTCCTAAAATTCTGATTCTGGCTAGACTGATTTCCATAACCCTGAGTACGTCTGAAGGAAGACGCACCACCTAACTGATGACTGGACTGAGCTGGTGCTAATGACTCCTTATTAGAGGAATCCCTTCCACCTCCGCTGGATGTACCATTAAACCTGCCCGTTGTCCGGGCTTTCTTGTTATGCTCTTTTTCTTCTCTCCTTAGTTGTCTGTCCTTTTGTAAGTGCTTGGCAAATCCCACAACAGAGGAGAAGGCTTTTATCCCTACTACTGCAGCTGATGTCGTATCCTTAATGTGGTAAGCTAAACCACCAACAAAGCTGCGAATCTTTGCTTTTTCAGTCTTAACCATGTGAGGAGCATGCTTAGCTAACCTTATGAATTCCATGTAGTACTCTTGCACACTTTTATTCCCTTGCTTGAGTTGTTCGAACTCTGTAGCCTTAGCTTCCCTATCCTCTTCTGGGATAAAGTTAGCCATGAAGGCCTCTTTAAATTCTTCCCAAGTAGGCGGACCATCATCTTGATCTCTTTCCTTTTCCCACATCTCAAACCAAGCGCCGGCCACATCTCTAAGCTGGTAAGCAGCTAGCTCCACAACTTCATCATCAAATGCTTTCATCACTCGGAGGGCTTTCTTGACACCCTCCAGCCACAACATTGGATCTTCATCAACTATAGAACCATGGAACACTGGAGGACTCAACTTCAGAAATTCATTCACTCTTGAGGACTCAGAATTGTTCTGTATATCTGATTGAGGTGGAATCTCATCTCTTCTCTCGTTCTGGTTGGCCATAAAAGCTTTAAACATCTCCATAGCACTGTTGACAACATTAAACATCTGAACCACCTCGAGAGATATAGTTGCCTGAGCCGCAACTGCTGTTGGGGACGGTACTGGATCCTGAGGTACTGGATCATTATGCTCCACCCCTTCTTCATGTTCAACCCGGGGTACTTGAACCCCTTTGTGGATTTACTCTTCCTTTTCTGAGTTGAAGGCTTTTTAGTTCTGCCTTGAGCCACAATAGTAGCAATAGTTTCTTGAGCAGCATCCTGAGTGTTGGTGTCAGAATTGCGAGTACGAGCCATTTCTGCGAGTTTTGGAGAAACGAATAAATTAGAAAATTTCTTAGAGGTAGACTCTACTGCACGATCTAAAGTATGAAAAAAAAGAGACTTTTCCTAAATGTTTGTAGCCTCATGTTTATAAGTATGGCGTGCTTCANCCGGTTCCTACGTTGTACTGCAGACCAATGTATGTTCCCAAAAGAGAACGTCAGTACCATCCATTTTACTCAGTGACTGTCAACAACAGGGGGCGAAACTTTAATAACATATACCTTATGAGCAAAGGTTCTAAAGGCATGTAAAACATAAAGCTTATAAGAATAATTCTAAATAATTGCATAATAGCAGTTTATGAATATTCTAAAAGAAATTCTTTTCTTTTCTTTCAAAAAAAGAATTCTTCACTTTATACTTTGGGAGTTCCAACTATCCTGACTTAATTCTGTCTCAGTCACCGTGTGATCGGCACGGGTTCGATCCCAACCTGATCGAATAGGCCCAATCCACGAGGTGCCACTCGCTTCATGATTCTCAGCGCTCATGTATCATACCTTAGCATGGCTAAGTAAATTCTCAGCAACGAGATCCTCGGCTCGTGTACTCCCTACTTTGGCACAAGTAGTTTCAGGAAGCCAACGCTTTGGTCAGGACCCTCGGCATGTACGATGACCCCTTCTCAGAATAAAGGATACTCCCAAAAATCTTTTCTTTCTAAAACTTCTTCTTGTCACTTTTCAAGTCTAAATCTTTTCTTCATAAAACATCATGTACATGCTCATGCTGGTATCCTTAAATGTAAAGCATGGCATAAGAATGAAATAAAATGTAAAAGTATTTCTAAAGATTCTTTCTTCTTCATAAATTTTCAACATGAAAATAACATATAAGAATAACACAAGAATCTGAAAATTTAAGCACATATATCATAATAAATCATCTAAACTTTTGCTAGAACAATTCTAAGTTAATAGGTACTCACTCGCTCCAATTAAGTAAATATAATCTCTTTTAAGCAATTCATCTAACACCTTGTATGCGTGCTTTTGTGAGTTAAACCACTTTAGTAAAGGGTTATATCAACTCACCTCAAAACTTCTCGAGCCAATACGTAGGCCCCAGTCCAATTGACACTAGTCAAACAATGGATTCTACAACAACGAGTGCATTTTAATTAATTTTAAAGTTTCGCACCTAAACACGGAACTTTACTGTTGATATAGAGAAAGAAGGGAATAACTATTCAGTTCTTACCTATTACTACTGTAGGGTAATTGACAATAGGGAATTTTATATACCTGAGTTCAAGAATTAGTGATTCATAAAGTACCCTAGATTTTCCGTTGCCTGCGTGATAAGAAGCCTCTGTTTCGTGAGCAAACTGTTCTTTTTCGTCTAAGCTTTTGCCTTCCGTCGTTTTTGATAATGACAGAACGAACGTTCTGTTTCTCTTTGAGGCTTGGGGCCTTTTTGTTTTCCACAGCCCTTCTATGGGATTTTAGCCCTTTTTCCTTTTTTTTTTTAACTTAACTAATAATTAATGATACCCACTTTTAAAAATTAATAATATTAAAATTAATAACATTTCCCTAATTGTATATCCAATTATTTATAAATAGAAAAGTAACTCAAAAATCAATCACAAGGGCTTAAATCCTTAATAGAAGTATAATTTAAAATAAAAAAAAGATTAAATTAAATTCTATATTTAGCGCGTCTTGAAACTTTTATAGATTTGAGGAGTGTTACAGGTTAGGACTTCCTTCTATTCCAGTGCTATTGGTGAGCTCCGCTTTTGTTTGTGGAGTATTCCTTTGAGTCATCTTTATTTAGTTATTTCTTTGTTTACTTAGAGAACTGGCCAGGAAATCTCATGTCCTGAGCAGTGCGTCTGTTTACCAGTAGAGGCTGCATAGACATAGTCGTTGGGTTAAGATTCAGATGTTTTTGATAATAACTTAGTAGTAATTCAGTAGTTACTACGAATAAAGTTTTGGAGTTGATTTATTTAAATATTTAAATTAATCAAAAGTATTTGGTTAGAGTATTTCCTTGTTGCATATAAGGTTTGGAGTTATAATAGACTTGAAAAGCAGAGATGGTTCGCTCGGTCATGTTTAGTGATCGAGTTCCGGTCCCGGCTTGTTCAGAAAATGGGTCGTGACAAACTTGGTATCAGAGCCTCAGGTTTATGGAGTCCTAGGGGTCTATGAAGTCGTCTTAGTAGAGTCTTGTTTATGGGTATGAAGTGCGCCATACTTATAAACAGGAGGCTACAAGCATTTAGGAAAAATCTCATTTTTTCATACTTTAGATCGTGCAGTAGATCCTACCTCTAAGAAATTATCTAATGTATTCGTTTCTCCAAAACTCGCAGAAATGGCTCATACTCGCAACTCTGACACCGACACTCAGGATGTTGCTCAAGAAACTATTGCTACTATTGTGGCTCAAGGCAGAACTAAGAAGGCTTTAACTCAATAAAGGAAGGGTAGATCCACAAAAAGGGTCCAAGTACCCCGAGTTGAACGTGAAGAAGGGGTGGATGATGATGAGCAAGTACCTTAAGATCCAGTTCCGCCCCCAACAGCAGCTCCAGCTCATACAACTATATCCCCAGAGGTGGGTCAGATGTTTAATGCAGTCAACAACGCTATGGAGATGTTTAAAGCCTTCATGGCCAACCATAACAAGAGAAGAGATGAGATTCCACCTCAATCAAATAGACAGAACAATTCTGAGTCCTCAAGGGTGAATGAATTTTTGAAGTTGAATCCTCTAGTGTTCCATGGTTCTATAGTTGATGAAGACCCAATGTTGTGGCTGGAGGGTGTGAAGAAAGCCCTCCGAGCGATGAAAGCATTTGATGATGAAACTGTGGAACTGGCTGCTTACCAGCTTAGAGATGCGGGTGGCGCTTGGTTTGAAATGTGGGAAAAGGAAAGAGATGAAGATGATGGTCCGCCTACTTGGGAAGAATTTGAAGAGGCCTTCATGGCTAACTTTATTTAGAAAGAGGATAGGGGAGCTAAGGCTACAGAGTTCGAACAAATCAAGCAAGGGAATAAAAGTGTGCAAGAGTACTACATGGAATTCATAAGGCTAGCTAAGCATGATCCTCACATGGTTAAGACAGAAAAAGCAAAGATTCGCAGGTTTGTTGGCGCTTTGGCTTACCACATTAAAGAGACGACATCAGCTACAGCGGTAGGAATGACAGCTTTCCCCTATGTTGTGGGGTTCGCCAAGCACTTAGAAAAAGACAGACAACAAAGGAGAGAAGAAAAAGAGCATAACAAGAAAGCCCGGACAGCGGGTAGGTTTAATGGTACATCCAGTGGAGGTGGAAGGGATTCCTCTAATAAGGAGTCATTAGCACCAGCTCAGTCCGATCATCAGTCAGGTGGTGGGTCTTCCTTCAGACGTACTAAGAGTTATGGAAATCAGTCTCGCCAGAATCAGAATTTTAGGACATCATCCTCACATAGCCAGAGTCATGCTGAGCAACATTCACACCAACAAGGTCTTTGTGGAACATGTAATGGGCAATATTCAGGTCAGTGCAAGCTCGGGTTTCATGGTTGCAATCATTGTGGAGACATTGGTCATATTAAGGCTAACTGCCCAAAGTTGCAACGTAGTTTTAGTGGTGGATCAACTCGTCCTTCTAGTTCCTCAGCTACTGTAGTTGCACCACCCCAGGCTCGCGGTTCTCATAATCAGGTCGGGCATGGGGCAGACAGAGGTGCAGATCGAGTTACTCAGGGAGGGGGACAAACTCGTTTGTTTGCTACACTTGATCGTCAGAGTGTAGAGGCATCTGCAGAAGTTATTACAGGTATACTTTTAGTCTGCTCACATAATGTTTATGCCATAATGGATCCAGGTTCAACATTTTCATATGTGACTCCATACTTAGCAATTAACCTCGGACTAGAACCTGAACAACTTAGTGAGCCATTCCTAGTATTTACTCCAGTTAGCGAGTTAGTGAAAGTCACCAGAGTCTTTAGAGGTTGTATAGTTTCAGTCCAAGGTCGCAACACCAAAGTCGATCTCAAAGACTTAGAAATGGTGGATTTTGATGTGATCATGGGTATGGATTGGTTGTCTTCCTGCTATGCCATGTTAGATTGTCATGCCATGATAGTCAGGTTCCAAATTCCAAATGAAGAAGTCTTAGAGTGGAAGGGTAGTTCAGCATCGCTTGTAGGTAAGTTTATTCCTTACCTTAAGGCACAACGAATGATCGGTAAGGGGTGTNAGATGCACTTAGTAGGAAGTTAATGGGTGTCTTGGCCCATCTTGCAGTGCAAAGGCGAACTTTGGGTCGAGAAATTCAAAAACTGGCAAATGATGGAATTAGACTGGATGAGACCGAAGAAGGAGGTATAGCTGCTTATGCTTTAGCGCAATCCTCTTTAGTTGCGCACGTTAAGGCTAAGCAAGACGAAGAACCGTACTTAGTGAAGTTAAAAGAAGGAGTTAGAAACAAAGAAATCACTGCTTTCACTCTAGGAAGTGACAGAGTTTGAAGTTGAATGATCGGTTATGTGTGTCTGATGTAGATGGTCTTAGGAAAGCCATAATGGAAGAAGCTCACAGTTCGAGGTACTCTGTCCACCCAGGTGCTACCAAAATGTATCTGGACTTGAAAGGGTTGTATTGGTGGAAAGGCATAAAGAAGCAAGTAGCGGATCATGTGGCTAAATGTTTGAATTGCCAGCAAGTCAAAGCCGAGCATCAGAGGCCTGGTGGCCTAGCTCAAGATATAGAAATACCACATTGGAAATGGGAGATGATTAATATGGATTTCGTAGTAGGTCTACCTCGCACATACCATAAGCATGATTCAATTTGGGTTATTGTAGACCGACTAACAAAGTCCGCGCATTTCTTACCAGTAAAGACGACAGATTCCGTAGAGCAGTATGCGCAATTGTACATCAAAGAAATAGTCCGATTGCATGGTACTCCAGTTTCAATCATATCTGACACAGGCCCTCAGTTCACGGCACTTTTTTGGCAGGCATTTCAGAAAAGATTAGGTACCAAGGTAAATTTGAGCACCGGTTTCCATCCACAAATCGATGGCCAGGCAGAAAGGACCATTCATACACTCGAAGATATGCTGCGTGCATGTGTTATAGATTTTGGAGGTAATTGGGATTATCACTTGCCACTTATAGAATTTGCTTACAATGACAGCTATCAGGCTGGCATCGGTATGGCTCCTTATGAAACGTTGTATGGGCGAAGATGTAGGTCTCCAGTGGGTTGGTTTGAACCAGCAGAGGTGCCGTTGATTGGTCCAGAGTTTGTTTGTGAGGCCTTAGAAAAAGTCCAGCTAATCANGTAATAATAATTTAGTTCTATAATTAGCGTATCTTGAAACTTTTATAAATTTGAGGAGTGTTACAATCTTTCCTCCTTAAAAACATTCGTCCTCGAATATTGCTAGGGCCTTATTCTTAAGCTAACAATCATTCCTTAGGTCCTTGAACCTATTAAGTTTTCTTAGCACTACTCACTTTTCCAAGGGACTCAAAATTTTGGCTAATTTCCTAAATTTTCAAAAATTTCGGCAGAGTTTTCTTTGTAAATTGGACTATCCAAAAAAATATCCCTGTCATAAATACAACAAATACACCAACAACAACCAAATATACCATAACAGGCCATTCATAGGCACCATACACAACTCATAAATTAATTACTTACACTCCGGCAAGGAGGTACCACAATAACTAACAAGAATCTAAAGCACAACACTTTAGCAAAAGTAAATCACTTTAATGAATTAAATATACTCTGGCATAAACTAAATCACTACAACAACTAAATATAATCTAGGAAGGACATAAACACTTGCTAACTTGTATTTAATAAATAAAATATAAATGTCAAGCCAAACCTAGGTTCACATACCTTGTTACTCAAATAAATATGGATATTTCTTCCTCATATCTTCCTCGACCTCCCACGTAGCCTCTTTTGAATCATGATTACTCCACAAAACTTTTACCGATGCTAAATTTTTTGTTCTCAACTTTCTTACTTGCCTATCGAGAATTTCTATAGGTACCTCTTCATAAGTCAAGCATTCTTTAATTTCTATGGTATCGGCAGGTATTATATGCGACTCATCATGAATGTACTTTCTAAGCATAGACACATAAAGGACAGGGTGAACAGAGGACAACTCAACGGGTAGCGCTAGCTTATAAGCCACGTTTCCTTTCTTTTCTAGAATTTCATAAGGTCCGATAAATCTAGGGCTAAATTTCCCTTTCTTACCAAACCTCATAACTCCTTTCATTGGTGAAACTTTCAAAAACACCTTATCACCAACCATGAACTCTAACTCACGATGCCTCTTGTCAGAATAAGACTTTTGACGACTCTGAGCCGCTTTAAGTCTTTCTCTAATTAGCTGAACTTTCTCCAAGGCCTCACAAACAAACTCTAGATCAATTAACGGCACCTCTGCTGTTTCAAACCAACCCACTGGAGACCTATATCTCCGCCCATACAACGCTTCATAAGGAGCCATACCAATGCTGGCCTGATAGCTATTATTGTAAGCAAATTCTATATGTGGCAAGTGATCATCCCAATTACCTCTAAAATCTATAACACACGCACGCAGCATATCTTCGAGAGTCTGAATGGTCCTTTCTGCCTGGCCATCGGTCTGTGGATGAAAAGCGGTGCTTAAACTGACCTTGGTACCTAATCTTTTCTAAAATGCCTGCCAAAAATGCGCCGTGAACAGAGGGCCTCTGTCAGTTATGATTGAAACTGGAGTACCATGCAATCGGGCTATTTCTTTGATGTACAACTGCGCATACTGCTCTGCGGAATCTGTCGTCTTTACTGGTTAAACATGCGCGGACTTTGTCAGTCGGTCTACAATAACCCAAATTGAATCATGTTTACGGTATGTGCGAGGTAGACCTACTACGAAATCCATATTAATCATCTCCCACTTCCACTGTGGTATCTCTATGTCTTGAGCTAGGCCACCAGGCCTCTAATGCTCGACTTTGACTTGCTGGCAATTTAAACATTTAGCCACATGATCTGCTACTTGTTTCTTCATGCCTTTCCACCAATACAACTCTTTCAAATTTAGATACATTTTGGTAGCACCTGGGTGGATAGAGTACCTCGAACTATGAGCTTCCTCCATTATGGCCTTCCTAAGACCATCTACATCAGGCACACATAACCGATCATTCAACTTCAAAACCCCGTCACTTCCTAGAGTGAAAGCAGTGATTTCTTTGCTTCTGACTCCTTCTTTTAATTTCACTAAGTACGAATCTTCGTCTTGCTTAGCCTTAACATGCGCAACTAGGGAGGATTGCGCTAAGGCATAAGCAGTTATATCTCCTTCTTCGGTCTCATCCAATCTAATTCCATCATTTGCTAGTTTTTGAATTTCTCGACCCAAAGATTGCCTTTGTACTGCAAGATGGGCCAAGACACCCATTGACNTAGAAAAAGTCCAGCTAATCAGAGAAAGATTGAAAGTGGCTTAGAGTCGTCAAAAGTCCTATTCTGACAAGAGGCATCGTGACTTAGAGTTCAAGGTTAGTGACAAGGTATTTTTGAAAGTTTTACCAATGAAAGGAGTTATGAGGTTTGGTAAGAAGGGGAAACTTAGTCCTAGATTTATTGGACCTTATGAGATTATAGAAAAGAAGGGAAACGTGGCTTATGAGCTAGCATTTCCCGTTGAGTTGTCCTCTGTGCATCCTGTCTTTCATGTGTCTATGCTTAGAAAGTACATTCATGATGACTCGCATATAATACCTGCCGATACCATAGAAATTAAAGAAGGCTTGACTTATGAAGAGGTACCTATAGAAATTCTCGATAGGCAAGTAAGAAAGTTGAGAACAAAGGATATAGCATCGGTAAAAGTTTTATGGAGAAATCATGATTCAAAAGAGGCTACGTGGGAGGTCGAGGAAGATATGAGGAAGAAATATCCATATTTATTTGAGTACCAAGGTATGGTGGAACCTAGGGTTTGGCTTGACATTTTATATTTCGATTTATCTTTTTTTCCAAGGAATGTAAGTGAAAAGAAAAATTAGTA
>NW_017670424.1:228658-271596 GCF_001879085.1 Nicotiana attenuata
GTATGTGAACCTAGGTTTGCGTTGACATTTTATATTTCATTTATTAAATACAAGTTAGCAAGTGTTTTATGTCCTTCCTAGATTATACTTAGTTGTTGTAGTAATTTAGTTTATGCCATAGTATATTTAATTCATTAAAGTGATTTACTTTTGCTAAAGTGTTGTGCTTTAGATTCTTGTTGGTTATTGTGGTACCTCCTTGCCGGAGTGTGAGTAATTAATTTATGAGCTGTGTATGGTGCCTATGAATGGCCTGTTATGGTATATTTGGTTGTTGTTGGTGTAGTTGTGGTATTTGTGACAGGGATATTTTTTGGATAGTCAAATTACAAGGGAAACTCAACCGAAATTTTTGAAAATTTAGGGAGCTAGCCAAAATTTTGAGTCCCTTGGAAGAGTGAGTAGTGCTAAGAAAAATTTAAGAGGTTCAAGGACCTAAGGGATGATAGCTTAAGAATAAGGCCCTAGTAACATTCGAGGACGAATATTTTTAAGGAGGAAAGATTGTAACACTCCTCAAATTTATAAAAGTTTCAAGACACGCATATAGAATTTAACTTTTATAATATTAAATTATACTTCTATTACGGATTTAAATCCTTGTGATTGATTTTGAATTACTTTTCTATTTATAAATAATTGGACATACAATTAGGGGAAATATTAATAATTTTTAATATTATTAATTATTAAAGAGTGGGTATCATTAATTATTAGTTAAGTCAAAAAAAAAATTAACCTAAAGTCCATAAAGGGGTTGTTGTAAACAAAGGCTTAAAGCCTTATACAAAAAAAAAAAGAGGAACGTATCTGCCTTTCAAAAGGCAAGAGAAAAAAAGGCTAAAAGCAAAAAGCCTTAAACAAGTCTGCTAAGAACTCTTATACGAAAAAATAGAAGTTTAAACCTTCAGTTCTTTCACGCAAATCTTATACGAAAAAGAGAAGCAGAACGCTATAAAACAGAGCAGAGGCAGCCTTGCTACTCAATGCTCACGCAGGCAACGGGAAGTTTTAGGGTTCTTTACAAATCACTAATTCCTGAACTCATGCATATAGAATTCCCTATTGTCAATTTTCCTACAGTAGTAATAGGTAAGAATTGAATAGTTAATCCCCTTCTTTCTCTATATCAACAATAAATTCCATGTTAGTGTGAAACTTTGAAATTAAATAAAATGCACTGGTTGTTGTAGAATCGGTCGTTTGACTAGTGTCAATTGGACTAGGGCCTACGTATTGGCACAAGAAGTTTTGAGGTGAGTTGATATAACCCTTTACTAAAGTGGTTTAATTCACAAAAGTACGCATACAAAGTGTTTGATGAATTGCATAAAAGATTTGATATATACTTAATTGGAGTGAGTAAGAACCTATTAGCTTAGAATTATTTTCTAGCTAAAGTTTAGATGATTATTTTGATATATGTGTATAAATTCTCAGATTTTTGTGTTATTTATATATGCCATTTTCATGTTGAAAATTCTTGAAGGAGCAAGAATCTTTATAAATACTTTTGAATATTTATTTCATTCTTATGCCATGCCTTACATTTAAGGATACTGGTATGATTATGTATAAAGCAATCCTAAAAACTTAGTCTGGATATGGAAAATTAACTCTTTAAATAAGCTAAAATTCTTCCTGTGGACAATCTTTTGGGATAGGCTACCCACTAAAGAGTTGCTAAAAAAGAGAGGGATTTGCCACGAAGATACTTGTAACATTTGCAACAGGGAAACGGAGAAAATAGAGCATATTTTCTTCCGATGCAACTACTCTAGGCAAATCTGGCATCAAATCAATACAAAACACCCCTTCTCCCAAAATCCCAAAGGAAAAGACACGCTCCAAAATTGGCTTAAGAACAAGCTCCTGTCGAAAGCTTCTTTTGATAATTACCTTCGTTGGGCAGATTTTTTCCCATTCCTCTTATGGCATATATGGAATTTTAGAAATGGAATCCTCTTTGGAAGAAATAAAGCACCCATCAACAAATGCCAACCCATCAGTAGGGCCATAGAATTCCTCTACATGGCAAAAAATAATTGCTTAAAACCTGTCAAGGAAACTATTTTTGTAAAATGGGAACCACCCAACCCAAATTACTACAAACTAAATATAGATGGCGCCTGCGCGGGCAACCCAGGAGTGGGAGGAATAGGAGGGGTGTTTAGAGACGAAAGGGGAAACTGGATTTTGGGTTTCAATATGGGACATAAATTTGCCACCAACATCTACATGGAAATTCTAGCCCTCTTTCACGGAGTCAAACTAGCACTAACAAAGAAACTCCTTTCACTAGTAATAGAGACGGACTGCTTGGAATTATTAAATCTCCTAAAATCTAACAACTCTCTCTACCAAAATTTAATTGATGACTGCAGGTACCTATTACGGATGGCGAATGATAAATATTAATCCAAAAGTATTGGAAATAATTTCATAATTGCAAAAATGCTGTTAATCGTAAAATAGGCTAAAGTTGCAATTACATGGAATTTTAGCTTTAAAAATACCAAATAAATTCGTAAAAATATGCAAAAATTACCTTAATTATATTTTGGTGTAAATATGGGAATAAAATAGGTTAATCACAAAAAGGATAATTTTTGGGGATAATTACTGATTTTGTATAGCCAAAATGGGCAATAAATCGATTTTAAAATCTTAAAAAAATAGAGAAAAATACCAAAATTCTTGGGCATGATTTTATATGCATACACATGCTAATTTGAAAGTATTTTGAGTATAAAAATCATAGGGAAAAATTGGGTAACAACACATGGTTCTCAGCGCTCATGTATCATACCTTAGAATGGCTAAGTAAATTCTCAGCAACGAGACCCTTGGCTCGTGTGCTCCCTACCTTGGCACAAGTAGTTTCAGGAAGTCAACGCCTTGGTCAGGACCCTCGGCCTGGACGATGACCCCTTCTCAGAATAAAGAATACTCCCAAAAAACTTTTCTTTCTAAAACTTCTTCTTGTGACTTTTCAAGTCTAAATTTTAAGGCCTCGATGCATTTTGCATTCCATTGGAGCACGTTGTACTTTTTGAGCACGTTAAAGAATTTGTGGGATCTGTCGGAAGATCGCGAGATGAACCTTGATAGGGCAGCTTTGCGACCCGTCAATTTTTGCACCTGTTTCTTGCTAGTTAACACTTCGGATATTCCCTCAATGGCCTTGATTTGGTCAAGGTTGACCTTGATGCCTTTTGTGACTCCAAGAACCCGAGGAACTTACCTGAAGTTACGTTTGTTGTGGCCAAACGCACACGCAAGCGCACGCGGTCGTCAAGTAATAAAGTGACTAAAAGTCGGATGTCGATCCCACGAGGACTTGTGATTAACAATTAACTAAATTAGACTCTCCTAATTATCTAAACAAGAATTAAACCTAGAAGTATTTGGTTCTAAACTAATTAAAATAAATAAAAACAAATAATGAACTTTGAACAGAGAAAGAGCAGATTTTTATGATATCCATGTAATGAAAACGATCTAGGGTTATGGGCTATCTAACATTCCTATTGTATTCTTCAATTGAATTGACTAACTAATTTATCTAGTTTATTGGTTGACAGGGTTAATATTGCTCATAAGAATCTGTCGAGTTCTTACTCTCCTATTCAAGCTAACCTAACTCCTATATGTCTATGGAATTAGAATCAACAAGAACGCATTTATAATTCTTGTAAATCAACCAAGCAAGGCAATTAGGTATATGTCTATCCTAACTGCGAATCCGTTCCCCGATGCCCAGGTTCAAGAACTTGCTCTACTCAATCCTATATGCAATCTAGAATTCCCACTTTCGAGTTCAATTCAAGATTCGTAGATAATATTCAATTGGTGATCAAGCAATAAAATAATTAAGTGCAGGATTGAATAAATAAACCAATATGATAAACTAAGAAATCAAAATCAATATCCGAATAACAATAGTCATGAAAGAACTACAACCCTAGAACGTGAAGTTTAGCTCCACATAGACATGGTAGCAAAACAACAAATCATACAAAGAAACATAAAAAGACTAAGTAGGTGGAAGAAAAGATGAAACCCGGCCTCCACGGCGGCTCTGTGCTCTTCCTTGGTCAAAAATTGCTCTCAAAAACGTTCTCCTATGTATATATACCAAATAGGTTTGGGCCCAAACAATTATACCTTCTCCAATGTGAAAAAGGACACTTTTCCCGGGTGACTAGGGCGAGCTCGCGCGTCCTTCGCGCGTCTCTTTGCGCACTATTCTGCCTCAGCCTTTAACGCACGCGACTTCGCGCGTTCTTCACGCGTTTTTCACACTGTTCGTTCCGAATTTGAAAGAACGTAAAACATGAAAGTTGTAGCCCTTTGAGTTACATTTCCAACCATATATTGTAGAGCCAAATTGGAGTTTTGAGAAAAAAGTTATATCTATTTTACTAGACAGTGCACAATCTGCCTACTGAAGTCTTCGTTTGCTCTAACTATCATCCGTTGACCCCCAAACACGATCCCGGCTTAATTCCTTGATCTTTTACTCAAACTTTAAAGCTCCAAATCACTTGAATTCATTCCATAACATCTATATAGCTCGGAATCACTCCTACAAAGCATAAAACACACCATTAGTGCAAGACACTAGCGATTAAAGCGCAAACTCAATTAAAGTGCAGTAAATTAGAGTGTAATAATCGACTAAAATACGTAATAGCCTATCATCAACGTTGAAGGCGCATTTTTGGGGTTCAACTTCATACCGTATTGCATCAGTATTTCGAAGGCTTCTTTCAGGTGGTCGATGTGATCTTCCTTCCTTTTAGATTTGACCAACATGTCGTCTATGTAGACTTCCATAGTTTTGCCAAGCTGGTTCTTGAACATTTTGGTAGCCAATCTTTGATAAGTCGCCCCTGCGTTCTTTAAGCCGAATGGCATGAGTCGATAACAGTAGGTTCCTTTATGGGTGATGAAAGTAGTCTTCTCCTGGTCCTCTTCCTCCATGAGGATATGGTTATAAACTGAGTAGGCGTCCAAGAAACTCAACAACTCGTGCCCTGCCGTTGCGTCAATGAGCTTATCGATATGAGGCAGGGGAAAGGAGTCTTTCGGGCAGGCCTTGTTTAGGTCAGTGAAATCCACGCACATCCGCCATTTCCCGCTTTTCTTTTTACTATGACTACATTGGCGACCATGAGGATATTTCGATTCTCGGATGGAGCTGTTAGCGAGTAGTTTATCCACTTCCCCGCTGACGGCTTCGTTGATTGCGGCATTGAATTTTCTTCTTCCTTGTCGTACTGGGGGGTAGAAGGGATCGACGTTCAACTTATGTGTGGCAACGTCTTTCGGGATACCTGGCATATCTCCGTGGGAAAAAGCTAACAGATCGGTGTTATTGATTAAAACTCATGAAATTTACCTGGCTCGGAGAGCTTATGGCCTATACAAGCCTTTTTGTTACTGTTGCTGCTATCTAGTTGGACGGGATCGAGATCTAATATTGTTGATCCCGTGGCTTCCACGACGTTGGGGTCCTTGATAACATCTTTCTGATCGTTGAGTTTGGACCCCGACTTTGATAATTGCTATGCTTCTGAGTTTGTTCCTTTCAGCTGTTGAGTAAATGTGCAATCTTGGGCGATGCGGTAGCATTCTTGGGCTGTGCCTTGTTTGCCTTGGATGCTGAATATCCCCCACGGGGTAGGGAATTTGATTACTTGATACAAACTGCACGGGATAGCCCTCATGGCGTGTATCCATGGTCGTCCTATGATTGCATTGTAAGTTGTGTCTTGGTTCATGACATGGAACGTTGTTTCTAGGGTGACACCCCCGGCCAGAACAGGCACTGTTATTTCTCCTGAGGTTCGTTCGACTGCATTGTTAAAACCTGTTAGTGTTATGCAGCGTGGTACTATTTTGTCCTCGAGTTGCATTTGTGCAAGCACTCGAGGGTGAATAATACACGCACCGCTTTCGTCGTCAACCATTATTCCTTTAACATCAATATCAGAAATACGTAAAGTAATGACAAGAGCTTCGAAGTGAGGAAAAATCAAACCGTTGGTATCTGACTTATCGAAGATGATACTTTCTCCGAGGTCATCATACCGATCGTGGGTGATTGACCGCTTTAGTTTGTGTGTGGTGGTAAACTTTATGTGGTTGATTGCTGCTTCGTCGCCTCCACCGATGACCATTTGAATGGTGCGGAAGGAGAGGGCGGCTTTGGAGGGACTTGGTGTTGTTCTCATCCGCGGCCGAAGTTGGCTTGTCCTCGGTCGCTCATTAGCTCCTTCAGGTGCCCTTGGTTCAGCATGTTCACTACTTCCTGCCGTAGGGCTATGCAGTCCTCGGTTTTGTGACCCCGCTCTTAGTGAAATTCATAAAGGACGTTCAACTTTCGGGTACTTGGGTCGGACTTCCTTTTTGTCGGCCACTTCACCTTTGTGCCAAGCTTCTCTAGTGCGTTCTATTTCTGGAGGAGAAACACAAAAATTGTGAGCAGATAAGAGGGGAGGCATACCTCTTTTGTTTCGCTGAGTCCCTGTGTGTGGCCTGGACGACCCTTCCATATGTCGAGGGGATGGTGGAACGGCTGTTCTAACATAGGGTTGATGCCTGTCTCGATTGAGGCGTGGGCCTGACTGTTCTCTTCGACTGTCATTGCGACGGTCTTTCCTCGGCTCTGTTTGGATCGACGTTAAGCGTTGGGTTGGACCGTTAAGGTCGTCATTGTCTTCTCTCACCTCGGCACAGTAGGCGTTGTGAATCTCTTCCCAAGTGGTGGGAGGGTATTTAATGAGACTGCTTAACAACTTCCTGGTCACCCTCGACCCATTCCTGTTCAACCCCTTTTGGAAGGCTGCTACCGCCATCCCTTCCGATACGTTTGGTAAGCTCATTGTCACCCTGTTAAACCGAGCGAGGAAGTCCCTGAGTCCCTCGCCAGGCGATTGCCTAACGGCGAATATGTCGTTCACCCTGGCCTTCGCTTTCTTTGCTCCGGCGTAGGCGGTGACGGACTTGTCGGACATTTCCTCGAACGTTGTTATAAACCGCGCTGGTAGTTGTGAGTACCAAGTTAGGGCTCCTCCGGTCAAGGTTTCGCCAAACTTTTTTAGTAGTACTGACGGTACTTGCTCCTTTGATAGGTCGTTCCCCTTTACTGTTGTGACGTAGTGAATGATGTGATCTTCTGGTTCTGTGGTGACATCGTATATCTTCAAATATGGTGGCATTTTGAAGGTCTTGGGTATGGCATGCGGGGCTGCCTCCTCGCTATATGGTTGTTCGACAATCGGTCGACACCCCATTTTGGTAGCAATTTCGGGGCGCCCGGTATCTTATCGACCCTTTCTTGATGTTATCTCATCTGGTTGCGGAGTGCTTTATTTTCGTTTTCCATTTCTTCCATTTTCTTTAAAATGGCTGTCAGTGCATCATTACCTGCATCAACAGCGGTGTGAGTGTTACCTGTTGGGGGAGCGGGTTGTTCATCGGTAGTCGTTGTGGTATCAGCTGGCACGACATTTCTATACGCCCTTTGAACAGGTTTGTCGAGTATGTCATTTAGGGTACTTGTCAGCCACTCCTCCAATAATTTCTTCACTGCTGGTGGTGCTGTCACGACCCATTTTCTGAACAAGCCGGGACCGGCACTCGATCACTAAACATGACCTAGCGAACCATCTCTGCTTATCAAATCTGTTATAACTCCAAACCTTATATGCAACAAGGCAATACTCTAACCAAATATTTTTGATTAATGTAAATATTTTAATAAATCAACTCCAAAACTTTAATCGTAGTAACTACTGAATTACTGCTAAGTTATTATCAAAAATATCTGAATCTTAACCCAACGACTATGTCTATGAAGCCTCTACTAATAAACTGACGCACTGCTCAGGATATAAGATTTCATGGCTAGTTCTCTAAGTAAACAAAGAAATAACTAAATAAAGATGACTCAAAGGAATACTCCACGAACAAAAGCGGAGCTCACCAATAGCACTGGAAGAGAAGGAAGTCCTAACTCGTAGCCTGCTCGCCTGCAAAACCGGTTCCTACGTTGTACCGTAGACCAACGTAGGTTCCCAAAAGAGAACGTCAGTACCATCCATTGTACTCAGTGAGTCTCAACAACATGGGATGCAACTTTAATACAATACACATTACGAGCAAAGAATATAAATGCATAGAAAACATAAAGCCTCTAAGAATAATTCTAAAATAATTGCATAATAGCAGTTTATGAATATTCTAAAAGAAATTCTTTTCTTTTTCTAAAAACATACTTCTCTTTATACTTTGGGAGTTCCAACTATCCTGACATAATTCTTTCTCAGTCACTGTGTGATCGACACGGGTTCGATCCCAACCTGATCGAATAGGCCCAATCCACGAGGTGCCACTTGCTTCATGGTGTCGAAGCCCGCTTTTCCTTTAAAAGGCGAAATCGGGTTTACGACATTTGGGAGGACAACTCTCTTCCCTTTTGGGAATTGGGTTTTGGAGTTTGAAGAGTCGCCACCTAATGATTAAGTGCATTAGGACACTAAGAAGGGTTTGAGTTGAATAACCAGAGTTTGGGTAAGGGCTAGAAATTATCTCGAGGGGAAGGTGTTAGGCACCCCTCAAGATCCACTAGTGTGGTTCCCGGCCATTCTACAATTGTGACTTTAAAGCAAATAAGCATACAAGACAATTTCACATAAAGACTGCAAGTAGGTATGTATAACGGTTACTAAACAGGCTGAAATTTGAATAGGCGACTTCCTAGTTATTGGCAAGCATCTAAATGCAAAAAAAAATAAAAATAGGATCAAGCAATGAATACAAATTACCAAACAAGGAAGGGAATGAGCAGAAGATTTTAGAGGAAAGGACAATGCGAAAATCAAAGGGGGAATTTTAATGACTAAAACAAAATGCAGAATTCTGAAAATCGACAATCTAAAAATAATTAAATAAAGGAAAAGGGGGTCCTAGGTTTGTAAAAATACATGGATCATCCACGCAACACCCGGTAACCAATCGTACGCGTGGTGTTATCGCGTGATCATCATCTCCATGTCTACCCTTTCCCACCCCGTTAAGGTATTAAAGCGCGGAAGGGTATCGTTACTTATTGCATGCTATTACCCGTCCCGATCCTATCAGTTCTGGAGGCATTGGAACTACTAGTCCTAAAGGGAAGGGAATTGGGGCTTTTCAGAAGTTCAAAAAGGATAAAAATCTAGGCGACAATCGAAACATATAGCCAAATAGGGGAAGACAAACAACAATTAGGGCTCAGACAGGCCTCCTCACTTAAATACAAATACATAACATGACTTCAGATACTGGTTAGGTCTTTAATAAACTTAACGAAGGAAGGGTGGCTGATATATCACATATTTTCAGATAAGAAGTCCGAATTAGACCTGCCTGCTGGTTGTAATTATTAAAGACTGGTGTAGTTAGTTAATTACCTAGTGGCTTGCCTAGGTGAGATCATGATATCTAACAATGTAGAAGGTGTACTGATTTTTTAAGGAGGATTATTGATTTTAGAAACCAACAAAAGTTCTGCAGATTTTAAAACAACTTTACCACTAATTTTAGACTTACAAGCGAGATGGACGATTCAGATTCAGTTAGTTATTCCTATAGGAATGCTCTCTAAGCGTGATTGATTTTAAAATATTTTTAAGAGTGCAGGATTCCTATATACATGGTATCTAGAGTGCATTTTGTTATTTGGGCCTCCAAACCGTTTGCCTAGTGATAAATGATGTGCAGAAGTGCAGAAAACCCTATAATCATGGTCTCTATATGCAGGCGTGAATAAACTTATGGACATGCTCTCTAAATGCAGATGTGAATAAACTTATAGACATGATTTCTAAATGTATGATGAAATGACCTATAAGCAGGATATCTATATGCAGATACACAAACGAAGATGATGTGATTGCAGGAATAAAACCTAAAGCATGATATCTACCCCATATGCATAGCATGAGAGACCCTCCCCATTTTACTATACGCCCCATAGTTATTACAAAGTTATTACAACTTGAATGAATCCAGAAAAAGTAAACTACATCAAAAATTAAAATTCCAACCAAGGAGAGCCTAATTCAGACTCCTAGTCTGATACATGAAATAGACCAACTTCCAAAGAGCAGATTTCCAAAGCCCTTCTCTTATCTGGGATGTGTCAAAGTTCCAAGGAGCTTCATGAACTCCAGGAAATGCTTACACCCCAAATACCATTACAGAATCATAGTGCAGTGTGGAAAGGCCAGCCCTCAAATGTCCAAGTTCAGAGCGAGCTCAAGGTCCCAAAGCAAGGCTCATAGGAGGGGGGCAGAACTTAGAGTCTAGGAGTAGGTGTAAGTGCAATAAGGGGAAATTAGGGAAGGCCATGGCAGGCTGGCGGTCATGCCCAACAATTGGGATGCTGGCACACCCCTGACCAGCCTGTCAGCTTTAAATTGGGGAGTTAGGACCTATTGAAGGTCGGGTTCAGCCCTGGACAGCAATTTGGGTGCTGCCAGGTCATGAACTTTAACTCAGCATACATAGGAGATGGGGTATGGGGGGATCATAATAGAAACAGGGTACAAAGAAAGAGCAGGCAAAGGCATACCCAGCAATGAGACATACTGGCACACTCTCCAGCCTAACTAGAGGCTAGGGGGTCAAAACTCAGTTCATGGACAACAATTCTTGTTGGCATGCTCTAAGTCCCCACTCACAAACACACAGGGGGGTAATGGGTTAGGAACAAGTGTTCACAAGAAAGAGAATCAGGCAGTAGCATATAGGCATATTAAGTTAAGTGCTAAACTTTACAGAGAAAAGAAAATAGACATGGATACAAGGACTGTAAATAAAACACATTGGGATGACGCTGAAAAATTAATTTAGGACATACCAGTTTCACAGAGACAAGTAAAGAGAGAGCAGTAGTCTTGTAAAAAGCCAAAGTGCAAACAAGAAGCAAGAATACTCTAAGTATGCCTTCAGAAGAGAATTGTGAAATTGTATAGTATGAAGTATGTTTTGTTTAATCGTGTTCCCTCTGTGTGAGGCCCCGTAAAAAATTTTTTGGCTCAAAACCTAGTATCTTGTGGTGTCGACTCCGAATATGTGTTAGGATTCGGACCCTTGGTATTGATCTAAGCTTTTAAAAATCAAAAGAATCAATTTTCCAGGAAAATGCAATTCTGCGGCCAGAATGCGGTCGCAGATCTAATATGCGGACCGCATTTCGGCCGCAGAGTGAAGCAGAAAAATTGTCAAAATTAGTGTTGAAAATGCGGTCTATTATGCGATCGCATAACCAATATGCGGACCGCATAATCGTCGCATAAATTCCTCAAGGATTTGTGAAGGTCAGTTCTGCGGTGCATAATGCGACCGCATAACAGGAATGCGGACCGCATTTCTGTCGCAGACCCAAACAGACCCCTCAGAGTTTTGGGGGCACTTCTGCGATCGCATCTGCGGACCGCATTTCGATTCTGCGATCGCAGAATGCGACCGCAGATCTGGCTCGGCTTCTATTTTTCTAAATTTTAAAACCCGACCCCTTTTGTAATAAAACACCCAACCCCTCATTCTTTAACGATCTTCTGCACAAAATAAGAGAGAGGAAGAGAGGGTCTTGAGAGAGAAAGTCATCTCCTCCAAAATTTGATTCTTCAAAACTATCCGGGCCGGGAAATCTCAAGCTTATCTTCATCCCCCTCTTTCTTGCAGGTAAAATCCCTAACCCTTTTTCATTGAATTTCTGGTTTAAACTAAGGGGGGGGGGGAGTCTCATGCATTGGTTCTTGGAAATAATGGCTAAAATTGTGCATGCATGTTTATTAAAACCTAGAACTTAGTGGGAGTAATTGGGTGGGAGCAAAGACTTATACAAAGAAGGGGTTGATAACCTAAGTATGTTCGGGTAGTGGTTTTGAACCTTGAATTCTAAGTTACGAGTATTAATTTGTGCACTATATTGCCGTTGCTAGATTTTTGGTGAATTGGAAGTAGAAATTAAAAAGGGATTCAACTCCAGGTATGTATGGCTAACTTTAACCTTTGTAAAATCGCCATGCTTGGTGTCCAAATACTTGGTATGTGATATCTTCATGGATTAGTTGTGAAGTTAGACTCTTGTGAGTAGTATGTGTTTTCTTGTGTAAACCATTTGTGAACATGTCAATGTTGTGCCTTAAACGTTGTTGGTTAAGACGTCCGATATGGTTGTGCAAGTAAATGGCAATAAACCAAGTTGTAATTGCGAATGTGTTATGTGGTAAGAACTGTGGAATAAATGATGGAAAGGAATCGAAATTGGTGATATTGAAATAGCTGTGGTAACATCCTTTGTGCCTAGCTGTGGAAAATTATTGCTGTGATTTAAATGGTGCAACGGGCCATTGGGAAAGATGGAAAGGGCATTGATAGTCATATAAACTCTGTGTGAGTTGTGTTTTTGTTCTTTGTGATGTGTTGCTGTTGTTATTGGGATTTGTTGTTGTTATTCCTGAAACTTGTTGTTGTTCTCCTTGTAAATTGTTGTTGTTATGCTATTGTCTGTGAATTGTGATTGTTCGGTGGGATCGGGTTGCGCCATAACACGAAGTAATAAGGTGTGGGTTGTGGTGATAAGGGTGGCCGAGGTAATAAGGGTGGCCGAGGTAATAAGGATGGAAAGTGATCGATATCACTATTGAAATGAAACATGAGAACATTGTGAAATTGAAAATGTGGAAATGATGATGGGGAAAAGGAGAGATTGTCAACTTGTTTGCCTTGATTGTTTTTTTTTCCTTGTGTGTATTCAATTGTTGTTTCCCTCTATTGTTGTTATTCGTGTATGGTTTGAGATTACTTAGGGTAAAGTTTGTTATACATACCAGTACAATTCAAATGTACTGACGTCCCTTTTGCCGGGGGCGCTACATTCGTGTTATGATTGTAGGTGGATCCGTAGCAGGTACTCCAGTCCACCGATCGTAGCTCCCCTTCGTCTTCCATCAGCTTTCTGGTGAGCCCCCTTCCTCTCGGGGCCCTGCGTGGCGCAGGCCGCTTGTTTCCGGAGTTTTATTTTGATTTTTGTGTAAGGTATAGCCGGAGCCTTGTTACCGGCAAATACTGTATTATCCTGTTGAACTTTTAGAGGCTCCGTAGACAGTAGATGTGGGTTAAAAACTTGTGTAAGGCTATGTTCATATGTTGGGCAAAGAACTTGTAATTTCATTAACTACTAAGTACGCATGTATGTTTTGAAAAAGGATGTTCTAACTTAACTATACGGCTAATTCTTGGAATATTGAGTAAGGAAAACATGGGGTAACACGTGGGTAAGGAAAGGCACCCAAGTCCGCTTGACCGGGGCTACCCGGTCGGGCGCCGGTCATGTCCCTCGAATTCGGGGCGTGACACTCTATGTCTTGTGAAAGAGGGTCGTGTATTTATAGTGTGAACGTCATGAAAAAAAATAAGGTAAGAAAATAATAGAAGCCTGATTGTCAATCAATTACATAAGACGCCCCTTAATTAAGGGATTCAGATTCAAACGGTACAAACTAATTAAGGAATGAAATTAAACAAACCTGTGTGCAAAGTAACAAATCAGAGGCAAGTACAGGGGAGTTATTTAAGGACAGGGTCTTGACAGTATACAGTTTATACAAATAAGGCAAGAGAATCATTTGACAGCCAGTAAATCACAAAGGTCTGGAATTTGGTATGAATGAACCAAGTCGCAAAAATAAAGAAGGGTTTTACCTAGGTCAAATTATCTAGGGAATCAATAAAAGATGGAAGGAAAATCAATCAAACTATATTCAGAAGGAGGTTTACGCTAATTGCAAATTTAAAGACCAATTAGAGGGAAATTCATCATATATATAAGAAGCATGTGGGTAAGAAAGGAGACAGTCGTGTAAATCAGCATAAAAATCCAGTAGCAGAGTTTAGAAGAGTTTATCAAAAGTCAGAATCATATGGAACTCCGAAATTATCCTAAAAGAGTTGGGGGTTTTGAAATAAGAATCCTAGTTCAGGCAAATCACAAAAAGAGAGCGAGCAATTGGATCAAAACATGTATAGCAAAGAACAATGCAATCACAGTAGAAGGATTCAAAGCACACAATGGCAAATACTGATAAGAACAATAGGAGAAACATGCTTAGAAGAACCCTAGAAAAAGCTCAGTAGAAGGCAGACAAAGAACCATAAGAACTTAGCAAGTAGAAAAACACAAGAATCGCCGGAAAAGATATAGCAGAAAAGCATATAGGAAAACACAATATGACAAACATATAAGAACATGATAAAATACAGTGGAAAAATCTACAAGACAATAGTATAGAAAGCACAGTAAGGGAAACATGCAAAAGATGATACGAGGACACAACAGAGGCAAACACAAAGGAAGAAAAATCATAAAAACTCTTTAACATTTTCCAGAAAACCCTAAATCGGAAAAGAAGGGTTTTGAAAGTAATTTTCAAAGGAAAATTTAGGGAAATCATCTAAAAGTTCAAGTATAGAATAGATACACAACGGATCTAAAAAGAATCGGAGAAAACCTCGTAGGGTTAGGGTTTCAGAGGAACCCTAGGACGAGAAAGGCTTGGAAAAGGTCCGATCTAAGTCGGATAAGGTCGGAATCCTCAGGAGGCTAGGATATGCCGGAGCAGGGCCGGAGATGGCCGGAAACCTTGAATCGGCGAAGGTCTGGGTGAAGGCCTTCGAGGTCTGGGTGAAGGCCTTCAAGTATCAGGCTCATGAGGGTAATAGGAGGTGAGTATAGGTCGTCCATGGCCTGAGAGGCCATGGATTCCGGTGAGTCGGAGGTTGAAGAGGGTGGAGGCGATTAGGGTTTCAGGAACATTCAAGAGCGTTTGAGAGGGGGAGGGTATTCAGAGGCGGCTGCCCTGTCGAAATGAGGGAGTTAGGTTAGGGTTGGGGGATTAAAAAAGGTAAGGAGTGAGGCCTAGATTAAAAGGGGTTTGGGGCGGGTAATATAGACTGGTTAGTAGGATTGGGCTGGTCCGGAATTGGGCTGGAAATTGGGTCAATTAGGGGGTTAATTTAGGCTGTAATTGGAATACCAAATGGCTGTAATTGAAATGAAATGAGGCTAGCTTTTAAATAGCTAGTTTTACCCTTTTTATTATTTATAAATAGCAATAATGATTTTAAGATCAAATTAAAAAGCACTGAACTATTTAAACTGAAGCACATCTTTAGAGAGGCTAATGGAGTAGCGGACCTGTTAGCTAAAAATGGTTGCAGCCTGGACACTTTTTGTACTTTGCAAACTTTTGCTGTTCCGCCTGTTTTTACTTTCCATGTACTAAAAAGAGACAGTCTAGGCACTATGGGGCCTAGACTGAGTTCTTGTTGTAATAACTCTTAGTTTTGTTGAATAAATCTTTTATTACCAAAAAAAAAAATCAAAAGAAGTTTGCGGATATGTATACTAACTTATACACGCGTCTTGTCTTCATAGCATCATTTTGTATTTATATCTATGGACTCAAATTGATTCCTAAAAGTGCCTTTAAGCTAAAATAGCTTTTAAGCCATTTTTTAGTGTTTGGATAAAGTAAAAAAATGCTTTTAAGCACTTGTTTTTAAGCTAAAATGACAAAAACAAGCCAAAAGCAAAAAGTTAGAATTCCTAACTTATGGCTTAAAAGCTATTTTGACTTAAAAGTCACTTAAAACAAGCTCATCCAAACGGGATCATAGTATAAAATGGCAAATGAACAATAAAGCCGACAAGGGTGGAGCTGGCCTATTACGTACAGGTTTGATCGAACTCAATAACTTTTGTGTAAAATTGCATGGGGCGTCTTATTTGATCACCCCATTTTAACTTATACCTCTTTTTGTTTTTCTGTTTGCATTCGTACCTATTTTTTTGTTAAAGGCATTTTAAAGAGACGATTTTGCCCTTCAGGACTATTGACAAAAATGTAGGCCGCAGGACAAAACTTCAGCATGTTTTGGTACGAAATTTTAGCAAATGAACTAAATAACTTCAGCATGCATTAGAAAAAACTCATTAGAAAATTACATACTGCAAGACAAAAACTTAAGCATGTTTAGTCTGAAGTTTTAGAAAATAAACTAAAAAACTTCAGCTTGTTTAGACAGAAGTTTCGGATAAAACTCATGACAAAACTGTAGATTGCAGGACAAAACTTCAGCATGTTTTGTGTGAAGTTTTAGCAAATAAACTAAATAACTTCAGTATGCATTAGCAAAAATTCATTAGAAAATTACATACTGCAAGACAAAAACTAAAGCATGTTTAGTCTGAAGTTTTAGCAAATGAACTAAAAAACTTAAGCATATTTAGTCTAAAATTTTAGCAAATGAACTAAAAACTTAAGCATGTTTAGTCTGAAGTTTTAGCAAATAAACTAAATAACTTAAGCATGTTTAGTCTGAAGTTTTAGCAAATGAACTAAATAACTTAAGCATGTTTAGTCTGAAGTTTTAGCAAATGAACTAAATAACTTCAGCATGCATTAGCAAAAACTCATTAGAAAATTATATCTTGCAAGACAAACTTAAGCATGTTTAGCTGAAGTTTTAGCAAATGAACTAAAAGCTTAAGCATGTTTAGTCTGAAGTTTTCGCGAATGAACTAAATAACTTCAGCATGTTTAAACTGAAAGTTTTAGCAAATGAACTAAATATCTTCAGCATGTTTAGACTGAAGTTTCGGATAAAACTCATGACAAACTGTAGACTGCAGGATAAATAACTTCAGCATGCATTAGCATGAATATTTTGCTTCAATGTGAAACAACTTCATGCTATATTAGCATGAAGTTTTAGCTTCAACATGAAATAACTTCATGCTACATTAGCATGAAGTTTTAGCTTCAAGGTGAAATAACTTCATGTAAGTGTGATTCTGAAGACTAATCTGGACAAGTTTTTGGTTTTTTGATAAAGCTGCTGAGAGGAGAGGAAGAGATCTTTTTTCATGAATGAGGTTGCCGATCATGCGATTAATCTTTTGTCAGGGGTGTAATTGTCATATTATTATGAATTTTTTGTCAGCTGGCTACCAAATCAATAATTTTTAAATATAGGGTACAGGTTAAAAGGTGGCACAAATATAGGATACGACTGCAAATGCCCCTAACTTTTGCTTAGGCTCTATATTTATATCGGAAAGTTTATTAAATATGTATAATATTTAATTGTGAATCCAGTAATTAAGACGAACTATGGGTGTTGCGACAAATTTAGCACCCATAAACTTTAAATCTTTGTTTCGTCTTTGAAAACGAATGCAATTTATTTCTTTTAAGATCTTAATAACTAAAGATCTTATTGATCTTTGTATACCCCATAATTTTGATGGGTGTTATATGAACGTGTTAAAATGTATGAATATTTGTATTCATGGGTTCTACTGTTTAAAGTGTTTATAAATGTTTTTCTTAGCATGCCTATAGTCTGTTTGTCTAAACTTTCAAATCTTCTTATTTGAAAAAGTGTTTTTTGTTGGAAATATTTTCAGAGTACTTTTGAAAATAAGTTGTTTGTGTTTAGAAATCAATCTGAAAATTAAAATAGCAATTTGTGCTTCCGAAAAGTTTCAAAAGTGTTTTGGGGAAAAGGTTACTTTTTCTGGTTCTATTCATAAGCATTTATTTTTTTTCTCAAAATTTTGGTCGAACGCCTCAAATCTCTAAAATAAGTACTTTTTATTTAGTAAAAAAAAATGCTTTTGGCTTCGTAGAAACTTGGCCAAATAGGCTATTAATTGTGCGAAGATTCAGGAATTGTGTTCCTAGTGTCATGTGTAAAAATTGCATGAGCATCCTATTTGGTCGCCCCCATTTAACCTATACCCATTTCTTAAAATTTGTTTAACTTGTACCCACTTTTTAAACAAGTTGAGGCTTTTTCCTCCTCCTCCTTCTCCTTCTTCTACGGGTGACAGTGATTTTATATGGTGTTTGTAAGATAGTTTGTGATGTTTTACAGTGATGAGCTGTTATGGTGCTTTATTTTACTATTGCTTAGGATTTCTTCTTCTTATTTTTCTTAATTGCAAAATGGGTTCGTTGGATTTATTGTTGTTTTGACAAATTGATGATTGGGGTTTGTTCTTGATGATATTTGGAGGTTATGTTTCAAATTAGAGCTCATTTGAAGTAGATTTACGTATTAAATCGTATATTGGATTGTTATAATTCAAAGAACAAATTTCTATCAATTTGCACTTCAGGCCTATTTGGCCTTAAGTGCATAAAACGTTGGTTGCCCTTCATACCTTTTGGCCTTAAGTGCATCTGAAGTGAATTTTTCACGTTAGACTTATTGGCCTTAAGTGCATGAAACCATTGGTTGCACTTCAGACCTATTAGGCCTTAAGTGCATCTGAAGTGCAACTTTTCACTTCAGACTTATTGGCTTAAAGTGTAGGAAAATATTTGTTGCACTTCTGACCTTTTGGCCTTAAGTGTATCTGAATTACAATTTTTCACTTCAAATTTATTGGCCTTAAGTGCATGAAACCATTGGTTGCACTTCAGACCTGTTTGACCTTAAGTGCATCTGAAGTGCAATTTTTTGACTTCAGACTATTTTTTTTTACTTCAGGCCCAACAAGTCCGACGTTGATCGTAAGTGGGTAGGCTTGCATATTTTTTAGCAAAGTGGGCATAGGTTCAATTGTGACCCTAAAATCAGATATAGATGCAAAAGCCCCGTGTCATGTCCCGTAGCCCATCCATCATTGGGCCACACTTAGCTTTGGCCCATCCAATAAGTACACCTTCCTATAAGGCTATCTATACAGTCCCATCTTCCATTAACCACAGATCACAACACTCTCAAGCACAGAGCGTTAAAAAAAACCTAACTAGGAGAAAATGAGGCAATTCGATCCGTGGCCGGTCTTCTTCCGTCGTGAATGGAGCCGTAACTGGCCATTCCTCGTCGGCTTCGCCGTCACCGGCGCTATCATCACCAAGCTCTCCCTCGGTTTCACTGGTGCGCACCTACTGTATTACTATTAATTTATACATATATGTTTCAATCTCTATGTTTTTGATTGATTGAATCTGATTCTGATCTACATAATGGCTGATTTTGCAGAGGAGGATAGGAAGAACTCTAAATTTGCGATGAGGCACAAGAAGTAAGTGTATTAAATTTGATTTTGTAGATCTAGAACATGGACTGTTGGATTATGAATCGATGAGTGATCTATTAGGATTGACTTGCTTGGTATCTTCGTTAAATCATACGGCTTCGAGTTTTTAGTATCCTCGTTAATTTAATGGTCAACGTACTTTCCTTTATGGGCTTCTTAGTTTCTGCAGTGGCCCTAATTTGCTAGACGTTGTCTGGGATTAAGCCATTGTTCATATCATTGGGTTTTATGTTCGATGGGTGGGAGGAAACAGAAGATGAAATGTTTATGGAGCTTAGAGTAAAGTTGTGTTTTAATAGGTTATTTGTACATGAAGAGAGAAATTTTTTTAGAAATGTGTTTCTATAGAAAAGGCTTGTGACTTGTTAGGTTTGTGAGCTTGTTACTGTATGACAAGAAAACCGAGATAATACTAGAATGCGATTGTGGGTTTGAGGTGTAAGATTATTTAGTGGAATGCGACTTATTTCCTTCAGGATAGTAGAAAGGAAAAAATAGGAAAAGTAATGATACTCTGATATCTAGAAATGAAAGTTATGAAGGAAGTTGTATAAAGTTGGGGGATATGTGGGATAATAGGGAGGAGGCTGTAGAACTGATGTTAAGTGTAGAATGAGGGTAGTGGTCTGAGTAGCAGAAAGTTTTCTTGTTATAAAATAGGAGGAACCATACATTCAGGAATATGACTGAATGGTAATACAATTGATGGATACGTTTAGCTGTTAATATTATCAATCAAATTAAACCAATCTGAGAGATGGGGTGGATTGTATATGTCATGCTATCTCTTTTCCCTTCTTGTACACACCGTGCAAACTGTTACACTAATGTTTATTTGAACCTCATCTGATATTTGATGTGTACTATAGTGTTGCTTGTACCATTTCTTTCTCCTTGGATTGTTTTCTCAGGAAAAAGGCATACATAATTATTTGGTGATGGTACTTACAGACATATTTCAGTAATTGGAAATTATGATTTTATGTTTGCTAAAATGACCTTATTAAGGGGTAGTGTTGCTCTTGTTAAGGTCTGAACCAAACTAGATACATTAAAGAATATTCGTCTTTTCAACTTTTGAATGTAAAAGAATTGTTCTGTTAACTGTAGACCGGGGGAGGGGATAATTTCTGGTGAATATTATGGGGGGGGGGGGGGGTTGCATCATCACCAATTATTGTTCTACTCTCTTCCTGATTTGTGAAAGAAATTGCATTCACCTCATTTAAGTTCTTGTATAAGATACTTGTAGTGTTGGTAGGTGGCATTGAAGTCAGTTTTATCCGTTCGCATGGGTTTTGTTGTTGAAGTCATTTGTTTACTCATATTTGCTTGTGGAGTTACTAAAATCTAATTTGTTATTTCTTCTTTCTTGCAGTTGATTCTGTATATGCTCAGTCTTCTGCTAATGGAGGCTACGTTGCCAGAGAGAGCCCTTTTTCTTTCTGTTTACTTCCTTTTCTAGACTGTCAAAGATAAATTTATGTTGCATAAAATGCCTCATGTTGGTTAAACTTTGAGAGCTGTCTATTAACTGAAACCCGTGTTTGCTTGCTGGTCCTGCTTATCTTGCATTAATTTTTAGCTGGCTCCTCAAATGTATGATTTACCTGAGTTTCGAGTCTTTGAGAATGTTTCGTGCTAATAAAGATGTTTTTTATTCAATGTATCCCAGTATTATAACCACCGATGTTAGGTTTCATCATACCGCTGTTGTTGCTCATTCATGATTTTTCTGGCAATGGTTTAGCCGAGTGCCAGGACAAGTTGGACAAGGTTTGAGTTACCCTCTGCTTTTGTTATTGCTTCTTAGACCTTGTCATCAATAGGTACAATTAGTTTAAACGATGTCAACCGGCAACATTTCTTTACTTCCGACGCTTCTTGCTAGGTTCTTTTATTCTTTTACTGCCAAGTGTTAACAAGAAAATCTACTCCTGCTAGATCAATTTGTTTTTTTTCTTTTGTTAATGCATCACTGCTAAATAATGCAAAGTAAATATCAAGAACAACCATGATTTGAAAATTCTTAAACTAATTTTTCTTGGAGATTAACAAGTGAGATCATCATTCCGATGCATACGGCTAAAGGTTCACACCGAAATTAAAATTTCAATTCTTTTCGAATAGGTTGATTCTAGTTCAAGTTGGTTCTATTTTGCCTTGTACTGAACTGAAAATGTAGTGTTAAAAGGGTAAAAAAGAAGGGATGAACAATTTAGATCTATTCGAGCTCTCTTTTAATTATTTAAAATTTTCAAAATCTACGCTAGTGCTAGAAAACTATGAAAGCTATCCAAGTTTGCTCATCGATAAACATACAAAAATCTGCCGCACCAGACTAAACAAAGACAATATATGAAGTCGCAAACAAAATTGGACAAAGTGCAAAGGAATGTCATCTGAGAAACTAGCAATTCATTCATTACTTCAGTTACGACAATTTTCAGTCTTCACTTCGACCAGTCGTAATTCTTCACTCCTCAAATTGTTGGTTAATCCATCTTTTTTTCTCAAGCTCTTATCGATGGCTGTATATGTCGATTCACACAAATCGATCAACGTTTTCAGACAAGTATTAATTAAAATTGATAAAAAAAATTCATCTTTCTCTTATGATAGTAGTAATTTCCCCTCTTTTTATTTTTCAAAAAAATTTCACCTTTATACAAAGTCGCTTTAGAAACCAATTTCTTAATAAACATTAAATCCAAGGTAAATGTATAAAGAAAGGAAAATCAATTAGATAAATAAACAATTATTTTAATGTTTTCACAAAAGAGCAATGGCACCAAAGCAAGAAAAAGACGTCAGCAACTTCTGTTACCATTTCTTGTTACCTTTTAATAAGTTTTGGCTACTTCATCGTTTTAATCATTTTGCTCGACAATTTCTCTTGTTCTTAGTTTTATCTGCATATGTTGTGATTCTTGTCTGCCTCACTCTTCACTCCCTGCGCCGTAAGCTTCCAAAAACTCAAATAAAATGGCAGAGGATGAAGCAGAGTCAACACTTGAGCTGCCGGAGTGCCCAGTTTGTCTACAACAATACGGCGACGTTTCTACCGTCCCTCGTGTCCTCGCCTGCGGCCACTCCGCCTGCGAAGACTGCTTGACTCAGCTACAAAACCCCTTTCCTGGTACAATCCGCTGCCCCTCTTGTACTCAGCTAGTGAAACTGCCCAACCCCATTTCATGTCTCCCCAAAAACATTGATCTCTTGCGCTTTTCCACCCCCAACACTTCAAAGACTCCCAATAACCATGTTTCAACCGAAAAATATGAGAACGATCCTATTTTTATCAAACCCCATTTATGGTCTCATGAGTTTTACTCAACTTGGAGAACATGGGTTTTACCAGAGGATAGTATAATCATTGAATCAAAAGGTTCTAGTGATGATAATAATGGGTTTTGTTTTGTTTGTTATGGGAAGGTTTTGAAGGTTTTGAAAAATGTTTCTTGTATGGGGTGTGTTTTGAAAGAGAATGAAAAGGTTAGTCTTCTTGAAATTGGATATTTTGATGACTTAAATAAGGGTTCTTGTAAGAAGTTTGAATACAGTTATGAAGTGAAAGTTATAAGTGTATTATATGGATTGAGTGAAGGGGAGAGAAATGAGTTAGAGTCAATTATCAAATCAAGCTTAGGTCTTCATGTAATGTGTAAGGTTTACGGGTTTTGGTATAATATGAATAATCATTGCGTGTACATGGTTTCTGAGACATTTAGTGGGAGTTTGCTAAGGAAGGCGAGTGTGTTAAGGAATGCAATTCTTGAGAAGAATGGTGACGATAAGGTCAGTAATACAGCTGGGTTAGTGATAGTTGGTTCGGATGTTTGTCAAGCGGTGAACAATTTGCATTTGAGAGGATTGCTTCCGGGTTATTTGGGTCTTTCTTGTTTTGGTTTTGACGAGTTTGGTCGTGTTTATGTTGATATTAGTGAGGTATTGGCAACGGGAAGGAGAGTTCACAAGACGCTTATAGAGATTATTGTTGGCACTGTTAGCGAAGATTTGATCGTAAAATTGATAAATAAAATGGTGGAAGATTGTGTTTTTGTTAGTCCAGAGGTATTGTTTGAGTTACTGAAACTGGATGATACTGTGATAAATTTAGGCAGCTCAAGGCATCATGTTGGATACGGTTCTGATATTTGGTCATTAGCTTGTGTAATTATTTCATTTCTGGTTGATAAACCATTCGCTGAAGAGATGCAGAATTATTTGAGTTATCTGGTTACTGCAGTTAGAGATGAAAAAGGTGTTGATTATGTTAGATGGTACATGGAATGGAGGCAAAAGATTATGATTCTAATTGAATGTAGAATGGGGTCAGAATTTATTAATGTGAAGGAGATTCTCTTTAAATGCTTGGATTATAATCCAGCAAATAGGCCACTTGCATCTGAACTGTGGAAAACATTAAGGGTTCTTGTGATCAAATCTGAGCGTGGCGAGGCAATAGACTTAAAGCAGGAAATGGAAAAGGAAAACATGTGTAATTGCCTAATTCTTGGAGACCTTTGTCAGTCAATCGACAAGATTAGAAACCAATCATCGAGGTGCACCAGTGATACCTGCGCTGTGGAAAATGCAAACCAAGAGGATGATGGTGTTGGAAAATTAGGGGCTGATAAAGATGTCGTTGAGGGCCTCTCCGATGGTCAAGTGAAATGTATTGATCTTAAAGGACATCTTAATTGTATCACAGGGTTAGCAATTGGAGGTACAAATGCTGCCTGTTTCGTTTTGAAAATCTTAACACTACATATATCTTTCTTGAGCTACTTGGATATTGATTTTCAAGTACTTGATGAGTTTCAAGCTTATTTTACGTGTTTTCTTCTTTACTAGCTTCTTGGTACTAGTTTTATGTGTTTTCTCCTTTGCACTGTTCAAATTCTTCTCAACTTGATGATTTTAATGCTTGATTTGTGTGGATTTTTCTCTGCATAAAGCTTAGACAAAGTATAGACAGTTCCACTACTTCTATAAATTTTTATGTGCCTTTTGCTGTCCTGTTCCTGATGAGCTTGCTTTTGTCACATAATTTTCTTTTCCTCTGTTTCAGGTGGTTTTCTGTTCAGCTCATCATTTGACAAAATGGTCAATGTGTGGTCTTTGCAGGTACTCTTGTCAAAGCTATTATTTGTATAATTTGGTCCATCGTTAACAGGGTTTGAACTATATCCTTGCTGGACCCCTTTGTGGAATTAGCTTATGACCTATCGATTTTGGTCTTATTTCATACTTTGCTCCACTAATATTTTCCCAAGTGTGGACCTATAGATAGTCCATGCAATTTTTGGCTCAAAATATTGTTAGGAATTGGAGCTAGAGTCTCAACTTATATCTCTAGTAGTTTGGTGAATCTTAAAGTATGATATATCTTGGTTTATCTTTTTCCCTTATCTGAAATATATAATGGCATGGCTTTCACTAAAAGACAGAGACATCATGCATATTGCATGCGTACTAGATCAAAATTTCCCCCTTTTGCTATCTCTTCAGGAGCTTCCCTGAGTTACCCAACAATTTACAGGACTATTCTCATGTACATTCATTCAAAGGTCATGAGCAAAGAGTTATGGCTGTAGCTTTTGTCGATTATGAAAAACCACTATGCATTAGTGGTGATAATGGTGGGGCAATTTGCATTTGGCGAGCTAGCACTCCATTAAGTGCAGAACCACTAAAGAAACTACAGGAGCAACAGGATTGGCGCTATAGTGGTATTCACGCCCTTGCTGTCTCTGGAAGACAATATCTATATACTGGCAGTGGTGACAAGTCAATAAAAGCATGGTCATTGCAGGCAATTTTCTGTTACTTTCTCATTGTCATTTAGTTTATTCGATACTGAAACTGAAACACAGCTTCCCTTTCTCAATCTCCTTTCCAGGATTACAGTCTATCATGCACTATGAATGGCCATAAATCAGTTGTATCTTCATTAGCAATATGTGATGAGGTTCTTTACAGTGGTAGTTGGGACGGAACTGTACGGTTATGGTGCCTTAGCGATCATTGTCCTTTGGCAGTATTGGGGGAAGAAGCACCAGGAAACGTTTGCTCGGTTTTTTGTCTTGCTGTTGATGAGAATGTACTCGTTGCAGCTCATGAGAACGGTTTGACGAAGGTAATGTCGTGAATCCAACACAGATACAAAGTTTTGTTTTGATTAGGTTGGGATATTGATGAACATCAACCTCCATATATGTGTACTCAGAAGGAATAGTGTTCAAGTTAGTAGTAATTGTGTATTGAAAAATTTGCTGATGTTTTATTTGATACCCTCCTGCTTTTTGATTCAATTAGATTTGGTTTGACGATATTCTGGTGAAATCTGCACAAGAACACGACGGCGCCATATTCTCTGCCTGTAAGAAGGGAAAATTGATGTTTACAGGCGGCTGGGACAAGATGATAAAAGTAAAGGTATGTACACAACATATGAAAATAGCAGCTTTTGTGATATAATCATGTATCATTCAAAGGCTCTCAGATTGTACTCGGTTGATGATTTGATTTGAGCTTTATACTGTAATTCATGGTGCTTGAAGTTGTATTGGCTTATAAGCTTAAGCTGCTCCTTTATAGGAACTATTCAGAGATGGTGATCTATCATCTGCTATTCCACTTGGATCTATTACATGTGATTCCGTAGTAACGGCTCTACTCTACTGGCAAGGAAAGCTTTTTGTTGGACAAGCTGATGGAGTTATCAAGGTACAGTCACACTGAAGCTCTTTATATTGGACAAGCTATCTGTGAACATATTTGAATGCTTCTTTGACAAGCATGAAGTCCTGATTGAGCTTATCAAATGTTTTCAGGTATACTATTCTGCAGTTAGATGAATTCTTGAAGGCACTTTTTTTTTACAGTTTTATCAATTATTTCTTTCGAGGAGCAATTGATTGTACCAAGTAGCCACTGTCATTTCTTTTGGACAAGTGAGGGAGCCTAGTGGAATGAAAACTTCGCCCCCAACGAAGAGTTTGGGAGGTTCGAGTCATGAAAGAAGGAAACGGACCAATGTTGCCTCCTGGGCAGCTTACCATATCAAGAAAAAGACTTGTCGTTTCTTTAGGACAAGTGAGGGAGCCTAGTTTAAGGAAAACTTCACCCCTCAACGAAGAGTTTGGGGGTTCGAGTCATAATAAAAGAAGGAAATGTACCAATGTTGATTCCTGGGCAGTTTACCATATCAAGAAAAAGACTGTCATTTCTTTTGTAAATAAATGTATATCATGACAATCTGCCCGCTTGATGATTTCGTAGTGATTGATGTCCTGATGCAGCAACTAGCACTCTTGACTGAAGAAAGATGTATATGAAGGACAAATTAGATAAGAGTGTACAGCTTATCATGAAAATGTATAGTTTTCAACTGATATATATGTATAAACAAATCACAAAATTCACTGCATGTGTGTAAAAGATATATAATATCTATTTTAGCAGTTTCTTTTATCTTTTAAACAGAGAATCGAAATAAAAATACCAAAATTCTTTGATAGAACTTCATCTGTCAAAGAAAAAAAAATGGATGTTGGTTCGATGATTCCTTTCGGTTTAAACCGAATAAGACACACCCTATAACCAACTAATTTATCTCTTTAGTTATTTTCTACTATCTCATAATTCATAAATTGTAACATCAAAGTAATCTAACAAGGAAAATGCAAAAGAATTGATAATTTAAGGGTTCTAATACATCTAGCCTATTACTTTATGCTTTATTTTCGTTCAAATTTGACTTTCAAATATAAACTAGGCTATGCTCAAAGCCAAATTCCGGATCAATTCTAAAATAAAAGTTACTATTAGAATAACAAAACAATAATAGAACCTTTTATACCATCTCTGTTACACTCCTTCATTCTTAGTTTGTTATACTTAAAAGGATTATTCTTTAAACCTTTTATTTTATCCAGATCAACAACAAAAAATATTATAGCTCCTATTTGGTCATAAAATTTGGAATATTTTTTTTTTCAAATATCTATTTAGTTATAGATTTTACAAATTTTAAAAACAAAATGTTCAAATCCCAAAAAGAGTTCTAGATTAATTTTTGAATTTTTCTACTCACAAATTTCAAATTCTTTTCCGGTGAAATACATATCCAAACATAATTTCAACTTTTAAAAGTTATTTTTCATCTCAATCTTCAAAAATTATTTTTTCAAACTATTTAAAACTCTATATTCTGTCGGAATGCAAATATAAAGATTGTAGTTTACCGTAAGTACGCATAAACGTTAGCTGAGTCGAGAGCCGAAACAAAAGCAGTGCAACAATGGCAGCAGCAGCAGCAGCCTCCACCACCACAGTGGTGCCGCTGCATTTCCGGCCGCACCGCCGCAAGGACCACCCTTCTATACTACTTACTCCTCTCTTCTTCACCAAGTCCCCTACATACCCTTTACTTGTTTTTCCTTCTCCTTCTTCCAAAACTCGCCGCCGTCTCACTCTCTCTCCAGTAGTCTCTGCTTCTCTTATGGTACAGCACTTATGATACTCTTCTTTACGATTATTTAAATTCTTTCATTCAATTCAAAATTCGGTTCGCTTGATATTCTTAATTATTTTTTTCTGTTTTGTTTGTTTAAATAGGAAACAGTGAATGGAATGAGAAAATCTTGGAGTGGTTTAAGTAGCTTGAATAATTGGGTTGTAAAAGATTATTTCAGGCTTGTCAATTCTGTTAATTCCTTTGAGCTTCTTATTCAGAATCTTTCTGATGAGCAGGTTGGTTTTTGTCTCAACAATCAACTGTCATTTTTGTTAATCTAGTTTAGTTTGTCTTTTCCTCCTAATTTTATTGGTATTTTTATTTGATAGTTGAGTGCAAAAACTGTGGAGTTTCGTCGCCGTTTGAGAGAAGGAGAGACACTAGCTCATATTCAAGCTGGTCTGACAACTTTTATATGTTTTTTTCTTTTTGCTATTAAAGATTGAATCTTTTTTTTTTTATAAGGTAAACAGTGAATCTTTAAGCCAAAAGAATTAAAGTTCTTGTTTCTGATCATGTTCGTTGCAATTTCTATCTCTAGAGGCATTTGCAGTTGTTCGTGAAGCTGCAAAAAGGAAGCTGGGAATGCGCCATTTCGATGTTCAGGTGTATAATTGTTGCCCATTTTGATTATATGAACATAACATCTTCTGAAGGATGTTGATTTGCTTTATTTCACAGCTAATATATTTTTGTACTTTTTTGTTAATTTTCATCAAAAGATCATCTTGATGTTCTTGTCAGAGAGTGGTCATGCGTAATGATATTATACATGGATGTTTGGTATAATCATATAGATACAACAATAAACTACCTCTGCTAATAACTAGATATTACATATGTTAATTGATCAGTAATGATTTCATTGGAAACCTTAGATTATTGGAGGAGCAGTTCTCCATGATGGGGCTATTGCAGAGATGAAGACTGGTGAAGGGAAAACCTTGGTGTCCACGTTGGCAGCATATCTTAATGCCTTAACCGGAGAGGGTGTTCATGGTATGCTGCGTTGAGTGTGTTTGAATGTATATTTGTATGAGTCAATCAACCTATCTACTTATCATACACACAGAGGCGAAGCCAGAATTTGAAACTTATGGGTTCGGGATTCTAGATCTTTTAAGTTTCTGGGTTCTAAATTAATAATTTATACATGTTCATTGAATTTCTTAAAACAATTACATAGTTTGGACCAAAGCTACTGGGTTCGGCCGAACCCGTAGGTTCTACTCGCCCTCCGCCCCTGCATACACACACATACATATAAATATTTCCCCATCCATTTCTACTCTCTCAGCAGGCACATTTGCCTGCTTTATCTTCAGGACTATGGATGGTGTTCATGGATGATTGTTGAGTAATCTTCAATATCAACAACTCAGGACATGAATTTATCTGCGGGGTTTTACCTCAAACATACACTAATTAATTAGAACTGGCAAATATTAGCATGATTGCAAATATAAAGTAAGAATCGTTGGCATTTACTAATTTTTCTTTTGGCATCTTCGTTGACAGTGGTAACAGTGAATGATTACTTAGCTCAACGTGATGCTGAGTGGATGGGACGTGTTCACCGTTTTCTAGGTCTTTCTGTTGGCCTTATCCAAGTAATTTTCTTTAATCAACTGTCTTTTATTTCAGCGTTATGTTTTTTTTTTCTTTTTTGTATCTAGGATATATGGTTTCCAAAATTTTATTTTGCAAGCAGTTTTTCCAAGAATTATGTGTAATTCAAGGCTTTGGTCTTTTTAAATTTTAGAGACCAACCGTTTTTATTATATAAAGATTTTAGACACACTGTTATAAATCAACTCTAGTAATTCTTTCTATGAACAGAGAGGGATGAAGAGCAAGGAGAGGAGATCTAATTACAGTTGTGATATAACATACACAAATAATTCAGTAAGTTGTAGTGAGTTTCATGCTGTTCACTTGCATATATATTATGTCATATATACTTCTCCATTTCTCTTTGTTGCTAACACTTGAAAGCTTTCTGACATCCTTTGATGATTGATTTAGCTGACCTAACAACTGCATGTCTCCTGCCTCCCTTTTTCCACTTTTCCCTTTTCTTATTTCCAATGGCCCAGGAACTTGGTTTTGACTATCTTCGAGATAATCTTGCCACTAGCCATGAGCAACTTGTGATGAGATGGTACACATTAACCTTTTCTCTCTTTCTTGTTAATCTGTGTGATGGTTCAAATTTACCTTGTACAAACAGGCCAAAGCCCTTCCATTTTGCTATAGTTGATGAAGTTGATTCTGTCCTCATCGATGAAGGAAGAAATCCATTGCTGATAAGTGGTGAGGTATGCCTCATTGTTTTCTTATCTTCTCACAAAGTACTACTTATTGATTATCCAAAATAAATGAATTTTCTTTATGTTACTGGAAAGTAATAACTGCATGAATTTTGGGTGGCTGTATGTCATTATTTTCAGTTTCCTGTTCATCTTTGCTTCTTTATTTTTGTTTGTCTTTTATTACTCTTCTCGACTTTTTGGATGCACTCTCGCTTTAAGTTTTATTTTTATATTTTTATAACCGTGGTGTCCGGGCTAGCTTGCATGCACCTCGACTAATTCCACGGGATACCTGCTATCTCCCACTAGAACATGTACTGGTTAACTTTGTCCACCAAGTCTTGGACAGATAAGAAGAAATCATTAGTGTTTTTGCCTATGCTGGGATTTGAACATTAGACCTCATGGTTTTCGACCCGACTCATTGACCACTAGGCCACACCCTTGGGTGGAGTTTGTCTTTGATTTATTTATTTTTGCCTTCTATCTCAGGCTAATAAAGACGCTGCTCGTTACCCTGTTGCTGCTAGAGTAGCTGAGCTGCTTATTAAGGGTCTTGTGAGTTTCAAGTTTCTGAGTTATCCCTTTAAAACTTGAGCACAGTAACGACATTACACATTAAATGATGTTTACTTGTACTATCAGCATTATAGCATAGAGCTTAAGGATAATTCTGTGGAGTTAACTGAGGAGGGAATTGCACTTGCTGAGATGGCCCTAGAAACTAGTGACTTATGGGATGAGAATGATCCATGGGCCAGGTAAACATTTACCTTGTTGTTCTGTTCGTTTCTTTGTTGTATAAGGTAGTTTTGTTTTAACTATTACATCAACCACTGCAGATTCGTAATTAACGGTTTAAAGGCCAAGGAGTTTTACAAGCGTGACGTCCAATACATTGTTAGAAATGGGAAGGCTCTTATAATCAATGAGGTACTTGCGGTAGAAGTCTCCCTCATAAAGTTTGATTGTATTCTTGGTCTCTTTTGTTGTCACTGATGATTTTATTGTCATTTTGTTCATCAACTTTCTTTCCCTTGTTCTATTCAGTTTAACCCTTAAGATAGAATTGTTAGGATTTTTTCAACCATGAAGGAATAATGGCATGGTCAGTTTTAGGATAATCACATGCTTATCTGCATTTTTCTTGTAAAGATTGTCGTTCGACCAGTGGTTAATAATTCTGTTACAAGTATGCCCCAATCCCAAGCAATACAAGTATGCCCCAATCCCAAGCAATACAAGCAAGTTGGGGTTATTGAGAAACTGTCGACAATAGGGTTTTTGAGGGTTTCACTTCTCATAGATCTGACGGTTTATGCAGATATATTGAGTATCGTACTGAAATTAGTCCAAATGGGGCCAATGGATATTGAGGATCATATTCCCGATCCTAACTAGTTTGGGTTTGAGGCTTTGTGTTGTCTAACTACTTTAGGGCAGAATTTGCTGGGTAGAATAGAAAACTTTCAACAAGAGAGATTTTTTTCTCATTTCATACAGAGCTAAGAAATCGTGTTGTATTCTGAGAGGAAGCTGATAATTATCCATTGGAGGTTTGGAACTTCCCAAATTACAAGAAATTGAAATACTTTTTGGTTAGGATATGTGCTTTGAAGCAGTCAAAAACCAGAACGGCAGGTTAACTAGCTATAGCAGCGTGACAAACCTGTCTCTAAGTGATAGAGGAAGGAACTGGGAAATCAGAGACGAATTATTCTCCTGAGTCCTGACTTCCTACCACTGTTACCCAATGCCGTGGATCACTCTGATCATGGAACTGAAACAAGTTTTCAGTTCACCACCTAACCTAAAGTGTATTCGTGTAAGGTTGCTTTCTAGATTATATATCAATATAATTTCAGAAACCTTGATGAGAAGAACAGTAATTTCTTAAGTTAAAATGGACTTGGAGGGACGAAACTCGAAAGTAGTGAGTTACCAATATTGGAATTACATTTTCCCTAAGTTGAGTGGAATTCAGAAACGAAAACGACTTCTAAATTAAATATTGTTGTAGTTCAAATTTCTAAATTTAGCTTTCGGAGTGACTTCTCTATCTTTTTATTTATTTATAATTAAGCCGCCTTTAAATTGTATTTTGACCTATCACTTTAATGCCCCACTTGGGTCACAAGCTCACGCTGCTGGGCTTGGCGGCTTCTCTATCATTTTCACACTGCCAAACCAGTTTGCAGTTTGCTAGGTGATGGTTAATTGTGGCAACTATCTATCCTACTATTCTGCGTGAAAGCTACTCTCGTGCAACTCTTACTAGTACAGTAGTACTCCCAAGTAAGTTAGGGTTGGTTATATGAATCCTCATTGACCATGTCGTTCTGTCTGGGCTCATCTCAGTACAATATTATATAAAACAAAATTTTACAAAAGGAAATATTTACTGTTAGCACTAGAAGTTCTATATATTTTCTACTCAAATCTTTGCCGAGTCTAAATTCTCCTAGCAAATTGGACCTGAAGTGAACGTACTAACATGTAAAACATAATCCCAACTAATTGTTATAACCTACTTTTTGGTAGGTCTGCATGGATTCTAAGAGTTTGTAGGTCTCTCCAGACAATTTCCTTCCATGTGTTGTAGGTCTTAAAGCTATCTTATAGTTTGACTAAATTCTGATCCATGAAAATGATTATACTTTGAAGAGCTTTGGACATATTTGTTGCATGTCAGACGTTGATTTCATTTCTTGGTATTACTTTACAGTTGACTGGAAGAGTGGAAGAGAAAAGGCGATGGTCTGAGGGAATCCATCAGGCCGTGGAGGCTAAAGAAGGCCTTAAAATCCAGGTATACTATCTCCCACTGTTGACTGCTCCTTTCTGACTGTTTCTTAAGTATTATTTTAACTTTATTAAAAGTCCACGCTCTATTCATTTGTTAGGCTGATTCTGTTGTCGTGGCACAAATTACATATCAGTCGCTATTTAAGCTTTATCCAAGGCTCTCAGGGATGACTGGGACTGCAAAAACTGAGGTGGGGTCACTTTTACAGTTTCAAATATAGTTTATGTTTTAGTACTGAATTTCAATGCTTAGCAAAAACTGAGGTGGGGTCACTTTTACTGTTTCAGGTATAGTTTATGTTTTAGTTATGAATTTCAATGCTTATGATACTTATCACCTATATACGTGTGCACTGCAGGAAAAAGAGTTCTTAAAGATGTTTCAAATTCCAGTAATTGAAGTACCCACAAATTTGCCTAACATTCGTAAAGATTTACCAATTCAAGCTTTTGCAGTAAGATGTTTATCATACTTAAGTAAGTTTGTTGAGGTTTTGGGAAAAGGAATATGTCAAGTTTCTAATTTCAATTTGCCATGCTTTCTATTGTTATGCCTTCAGACTGCACGAGGAAAATGGGAGTATGTTCGTGAAGAAGTTGAGTTTATGTTCCGATTGGGTCGTCCGGTTTTAGTGGGGACCACAAGGTACTTCCATGGATGTTTTTGGTTTGATTTACTGCTTTAAAGTTATGAAACTGTTACCCTAAGTATTGACTCTCTCATATGCTACAATGATTGATTACGCACTTCTTATGATCCTTAACAGGATTTTTTTCCATACCCAGGGCTCGAACCCGAGACCTCTGGTTAAGAGTGGAGGGATTCTGTCCATCCCACCACCTATGTCGCGCGGACTCTCCAAAATGCTACCGCACCTGTGTCGGATCCTCCAAAAATACATTACTTTTGGAGGATCCGACACGCACCCGGAGACATTTTCGGATAGTCCGAGCAACATAGCCCACCACAACCCATGTTGGTGTGTACATATATATTATTTTGTGGAGCTACTCTGTGAAGCATTTTTAGGCTTGATTTACTGCTTTAAAGTTATGAAACTGTTATCCTACGTATTGACTTTCACATATGCTACAATCATTGATTACAACAGTGTACCCAGAGACACACATACATTTATCTCTATGTACATGTATATTCTTTTGTGGAGCTACTTAGTGAAGCATTTTTAGGTTATAATTGTTTCCATCATAATATGGTAACCACTTTAATTGTAAAATTTTCCGTATATGATGGATGATGTAAATACTCTTGTATGAGCATTTGTACCTAGGAAAGAACCACACCTCGACTCTTTTGACAGATTCCCTTTTTAATATTATCAGATGAAAAGGACTATCTGATTTCAATGTGAAAACTGGAGTCAGGAGACAAGTACCTGGTACATGCTACTTGAGAGAGTGATTGATTTGTCTTATTCCTGTGTACAAGCATAACAGAGGGAAAATAATCAGTGAGCATCATTAGACTATCAGCAGGAGCAAAAACCAATAAAGGATAGGATTAAAAAACGGGGGGGGGGGGTGGGGGGTAAGGCGTGCGATACCAACTTTCTCGTTGTTTTTCTTTGTCCTCTTTCTTTTTTCTCTATTTTATAATTTTTTTTCTTTTTTTTTTTTTTTTTTGGGGGGGGGGTAAGGGGGGGGGGGTTATATATAGTAAGTTTTTATTGGTGAAAATTCTTCTGTTAAATTTGCTAAAAAGCAGCATACTCTCTCAGGTCTGTCTGTTTCCGTACCAGGTACTACAACTGATGTTTACTTGACAAGTTCTGATATTAAGCTATAATGGTGTTATTAGCTTCACCTGTTAGTTCTTTTTGACACGTATATGCCATCATCTTTTCTAGAGAAACTAGTATCTGCTTAATTTTAATTTCAAGATATGACTGCTTGCGTCGAGGGTCTCTCAGAAATGGCCTCTCTACTTTCACAAGGGGTAAGGTCTCCGTACACACTACCCTCCCCATACCCCACTTGTGGGATTACACTGGGATTATTGTTGTTGTTGTTGTAGATTTAAGATATGACTGCTTGCGGATCTCTCGCTAGTAGCCTATGAAATTTCTCTGAACTGGAATGCTGTAGGACTGTAAAAAGTTTTGTATTTGTTAGGTCTCCGTTAGCCATCTAAATTTGAATTTCATTTCTGTTCACATTACCTTTGCTGACAACTAATGTCTCTAATGCAATATTTTGACTAATATTAATTCTAATGCAGTGTTGAAAATTCTGAATACTTGTCTGACTTGCTGAAGGAAAGAAAAATTCCACACAATGTCCTCAATGCTCGCCCCAAGGTTTGTACAGAACTCTTGAGCTCTACTTTAACTCAAAATTTCAGTTTGGTTTGGTATTATCCTACTTCCACATCTTTACATGTGATTTTATTTTGCTGGCTTTTGATTGATATTTTCTTGATTCTTGCAGTATGCTGCTAGGGAGGCTGATATTGTTGCACAAGCAGGGAGAAAATATGCAATCACCATATCTACTAACATGGCAGGAAGGGGTACTGATATAATCCTGGGAGGAAATCCAAAGGCAAGTTAACATCTATGTGCTTTAACATTTTACTCATTAATATTAAGGCCCTAGCATTTGGAATGACTTTCATGGCTTTTACATGATAAAGATGCTTGCGAACGAAATTTTGGAGGATAGCATACTTCCATTTCTGACACAAGATGTTCCTGAAGTTGATGTTGATGGAGAATCCAATTCTCAAAAGGTTCTTTTGGCATTCTGTCCCAATTAGATAGAGAAGCAAGTACTGGTATCCCCCTCTGCTGATAGTATTTCTTTTTGTAGGTTATGTCAAAGATAAAAGTTGGACCGTCATCATTGGCTTTGCTGGCTAAAGCGGCTCTGATGGGTTAGTAATTTTAATCAACTAGTATCTCAAGTCTAAATCAGTTTAACTGATAGCTCCCTATGGATTATAGCTTTAGTATCTTGATATTGATGTACTGACATTTTTTATCTGATTACTTTCTCTTTGTGGATTTCTGTTTGTTGTATTGGTTATATAGCTAAGTATGTTAGCAAAAACGAGAGCAAGAAATGGTCATATCAAGAGGCAAAGTCAATGATATCTGAATCCATTGAGCTGAGTCAGTCAGTGGAGATAAAAGAGCTACAGAAGCAGGCTGATGAGCAGTCAGAATTTTATCCTCTTGGTCCATCCATTGCTCTAACTTATGTATCAGTTCTTGAGGATTGCGTGTCTCACTGTTTGAATGAAGGGTTAGAAGTGAAAAGGCTCGGGGGCCTTCACGTCATTGGAACTTCTCTGCATGAGTCCAGGAGAATTGATAACCAGGTGAGTTTTAGTTTTGTAGGACTTTCAAAGAGGAAAAACTGAATTGACACTTGTATCAAGAAAGTATAAGAATAAAATAATGTAAACCTTTGGCCTCTTGAAATGCTTATTCATGTTGCAGAAAAATGAAAGTATGCTTAGACGACTTCGTATTCTTATGAGTATAGCAGTTATTTTGCTTGACCGCCTAATCTTATCACTGTAGTTAATGTGCGAGTTCCATAGAGACTTTTTGTGTCTTTCATGGTCTTGTTAATTCCGCATGTGTTGGAAGTGGGCAATTTTATGACCTTTTGGGGGGGGGGGGGGGGGGGGGAGAGGGGGCTTGGCTCTTCCTTTCCTTCTAAATATATTACTTCTACAGTATATTGTTTGGGGCGTTAAGCCCGTCATTCACCAAGGTCAGTAGGTGCTTACTATTTGATTCTACTTCTGTAGTCTGCCTACAAAACAAAGCTCCCTATTGTGTTACTTGCTTCATTTGGTCTTCTTTTGTCTCCTTGATAATTATGTAACTGATGCCACTACAGCATGATATGCACCTTAGAATTTGGTACTGGAGCTTCCTAGTTTAAAGTTGTCTTAATGTGCAACTGTCAAACAATTCATACCTTGTCTAGCAAGTATTCTACTGCAGTACTGCACCTTATTTAGCTGGTGAAGTTGGGAAAACTTTCTTAGTTTATTTTGTTTCGTACCACCTTGAACTTTCATAATAGCTAACTTTTACTGTAGAAATCCAGGAACTTATTTCTATCTTTTTGGAACATTACCTGTAGAACCAGCCTAATGTAAAAATGGGTGATGCAACTCATAATGGCTTGTTCTACAAATTCGTTTCTGTGATTTAGCTTTTGGTATTGATCTATAAGTTGTGCCTTGTAGCTTCGTGGTAGAGCTGGCAGGCAGGGTGATCCTGGATCAACACGATTTATGGTGAGGTAAGATGCTAGATTTAAGTTTAATCCTTCCTCTGCAATACTTTGATCGTGAAGAAAATATAACTTAACCATCCTTTCCGATTTCCTTATCCAAAAAAAAGAACTTAACTATATCTTTGTTCTGTTCGTAAGAAGATACTTGCATATATGAGTGTGCGTGTGTGCGCGTGCACACGTGTACATACACATGTCTATATGTATGTTTCTGAAATAAACAGTTGTTGGTGGTTCAGTTATGTGAGTTATAAGCACTATTGCATATAAAAGATCACCAAAATAACATAATTTTCTATGCCTTGATTAATTGAGGTAAAAAAGGCAAAGCTCCTTCACAGTGTTCTTGATTCCTAATTCAGGGTAAAGTTCTCCACAAGGTGTATGTGCATTAGATTTTTCTGCAGTTATCTAAACTCTAAATTGTACTCTTGGCCTTACTCGCCTCTAGTGTGCTGAAAATATTCTTGGTTTTGGTGAAATATCAAAATTCTTGTATAAGTTTGAAAAGTGTATTTCAGCTTTTCGTGAAAAGATTACTACATTCTGTGACTAACCTGTTATCCTTTAAATGCCATTGCTGATCCTAGCTACTTTTATTTATTACAGCTTGCAGGATGAGATGTTTCAAAAATTTAACTTTGACACTGAGTGGGCAGTGAAGCTTATATCCAGGATCACAAATGATGAAGATATCCCAATAGAAGGTCATGGAATAGTTAAACAGGTGCTGAATAATCCCTGTTTGCTTTGTTTCTGTCTCTGTAATTTAGTATGCTGGGGTCTTTCCCCTTTTGTTCTTTATATGGATAAGTGTGGCTTTGATATGTTTGGCTTCAGTGTTATTTCTGTTTTTCAAAGATATATCTTCTTTTTTCTTTCTCTGACATGCTTCTAACGATGATTGTTGAAACATTACTTAACTGTCAGCTTTTGGGTTTACAAATCAATGCTGAGAAATACTTTTTTGGGATACGAAAGAGCCTAGTAGAATTCGATGAAGTCCTTGAGGTATGTAGCTCATGTACTGATTCAGCTTCTGCTGTTTTGATGTCTTCGTTTCTCGTTTAAGGATATTGTCCCCTACTTTTGACTCAAGAATATGTGCATTTTACTATTAAGTCTACTAATTCATTTTTTAATAATGATTTTGCGTGATCACGTTCTTGCTGTATTATATGCTTTACTTTTTCTCCTTCGCAGGTTCAAAGAAAGCATGTTTATGATCTTCGGCAATTAATTTTAACTGGAGATTTTGAGAGTTGTTCAGAGCACATTTTCAAGTGAGCCCCTTGATTCTCAGTCATTTGAATGCCGGAATCAATATCTCTGTGTTGGAGCTCATCTATCTGCACTCATGAAAAGTATCTTCATATTTAGAATACCATCCCATTATTTTTGTTAGTTTCTTTTTGAAATGTCACGAATCTTTTGCTCCACACAGTATGCTGTAATTGGAAAGTTATAAGACTCGGATAATATACTCCCTCCATCCAAAAGAGGTTTTGTGCTATCTTTTTCTGTGCTCTAAAATGATATCCTCTTTCCAAAATAATTTAACACATTTCTCTGCAATAAAATGTTACACAAAGAGTACCTTCTGCACTGCACTACAACTTCTGTATCTATTTTATCATCCTAAATTGCAAAAGTCAACATATTGCTTCACATGTTTTCTCATTTTTGAGATTCTTCCTCTGATTTTCTTCTCGGATCCAGGTCTATCAAATTAGAAGGGAGAAAATTACTTCTAATGTATTTTATTACTTTGTCATTTTGTTATGAGACATTACAAAATTCAAAATAGCTTTGACCAAGTCAGCATACTATGTGGCATTTTTTTCTGATACTATGTGACATAGGGAGTATACTTCTGTAAAATGCTGATAAGCAAATAACAAGATGAAGTCTTTTTAGTTAATGAGAACCAGCAGAAGTATAGCAAATGTTGTGATGATATTCCTCGTCTTATAAGTTAGATAGTATCTCTGGGAAATCAAGGATCAATACTTTATGCTAGAATTTGAAGTAAAATAAAAGCATGACCTGTTTGATGCTGATAAGAGACTTGTGTTGCACAATGACTTGTACCCTTCGGTGAAGGTATGGAACAGGGTACAACTAGCAGCATTTTTTCTTTTATATATTTTGTAGCCCGACTTTCTCAGCCATATCTTTTGTGGGCTCGGTGATTTGACGATCCTAAAGCTTAATATGGGATATTAGATTCATGGACCCAACTCTACTCAGCACAAAATTATTAAAATTCTATCTTGAGAAAAAGGAAGAGTTAAGCCAGAATTTGCATGAAATTTGAGGAAGTAGCCAATCTGTCGTGTCATCTTCCCTTTCTTGTTAAAGACTTGTTTGAAAAACAATAATGTGACTTTTTGAAGCTTGTACTCTTTTCAATCTTCTTTTTACACATTAAAACTTTCATGCTAGTGCATCTTATGTTTTGACAATGATGCTATAACACTCCTTGAGATGTTGTGGTTGCAGAATGAAGTCATTAAGATGCTTTTTGTCAGTTTATTTTTTTTCCTTGGTATTTTGGTTAGTTTGCTGTTTACTTTTGCGAACCGGGTATATTTGAAGCTCAAATAAGTTATCTCACGGCAGACTGGGAAATTATTGGGCCGAGCGGGATTTGAACCAGCGGAGATGTTTTTGAACCAATTTACAGTATTTAACCCGCGTTTCTGTCATCAGTTAACATTACGTAGCTTCCCCAACAGTGAATGATTTGTTCTAAAATAAATACTTGGGAAATTTGTTTGAGCCAGGGGCACCTCTTGCTCCCATGTATTCGTCCTTGCTGAAAACTGAAATAATACAATGTAAATGTGGACAGAGATGTGGTTAGTTATTTATTCCCTTTTTCTCTTCTTATTTATTTTAATATTCTATTTTTTTACCTTGCGTCAGTTAGTTTTTTATCGCTGAAGATATTGTTGAATAAATACTTTATAAAATCTAAAGTAACTTCAAAATTTCGTTCTTCAGGATCTCTTTTTTCTCCTTTCTAAAATTTTGTTTTCTTTTTTCTTTTTCCCCAATTTTATCTAGATTCCTCTCATCTTTTTTCTGATTAATTCTGTTATATAATCAAGCACAATAGTGACCTGCAAAGTAAGTTAGATATTGGTCATGGGATCCAGCATGGCCCACCCTGCTTTCCTGTGCATCATAACTAATGCTGGTAACAATTTCACTCTCATTTGAAGGATAACTGCTCTTTGATATTGCTCAGGGATTTTAATCACTTGTCCTTTCAGAGTTGGTTATCCAAAACTAATTTTAGTTATAATTGTTTTACAAAGTGAAAAGCCACGTAATAAAACGAAATGCTCTTCTCTCAGTCATTTTTGACTTTTAATTCCATGTTTAACTTGGTGTATGCAATATAATATCCAAATGTACTGCTATTTTGAGGTGAAATTCCTCAGTATCTTGAAACATTATTTATGTGATTGGTTCAAAAGGTCCCAGTAAAATCAGTCTCGGATCCTGCTTCAGATGGTTCTGGCAGTTCGTCTTTATTCACTCTAGGTTTATACTGTGGGTTTAGAGTTATATTTTTTGACCATTGTTTCTGGGATCTGTACACGGTGAAACAGTTGAAAACATTATATGTTCTAGCCTATTCCCTCTGTTAGTCCACTGTGACCAGTGTACTTGGCTTTTAATAAGAGATCGTTTTGTTCATGATGCAAACTCATTTCTTTGCATGTGCACATGTTGTTCTGGATTAAGTTTTTTCAGCTAAGCCAATATACTTTCGAGGATCAAGATTTTCTCACCACCATTACAATTCTATGTAGATACATGCAAGCAGTGGTGGATGATGTTATCTTTAAGAATGTTAATCCGCAAAAGGTAGCTAGATTTCTTCTCTGAAGTAGACAAGTTTTATGGTGCGTTGCATTCTTTTTCTTTTCCTCACTGATGTTATTTTGCTAAATGTCATAGCACCCAAGTAACTGGTGCTTGGACAAAATCTTAAAGGAGTTCAAAGACGTAGCAGGCGAGATATTGAATGGTAAGAGTGGACTATGGTATAACCAGTAATGAATTTTGCAAGTTTGCATCATAAAGTTTGACTGTGAAATTATGTGTAGATTCATTTGCTGGGATTACCGAGGAAGCATTAGTAGATTCACTTGTACAACTTCAGAAGGTGAAATCCGTATCCATTGACAACTTTTCCCTTCCAAATTTGCCTTCAACTCCAAATTCTTTTAGAGGTGTACGTGGAAAGACCTCTTCTTTCAGACGCTGGCTGGCTATATGCTCCGATGACTCAATGAAGTATGGACAATCTACATCAATGAGTTCAATGATTTAAACTTCTTTATTTCAATCTTCTAATTATATATGTCTGATTTCTGTGCTAGGTATGGGAAGTACAGAGAGACGGTTAATTTCCTTCGAAAGTACCTGGGAGATTTCCTCATTGCCAGCTATTTAGATGTAATACAAGAATCTGGATATGATGCTGTGTACGTGAAGGAAATAGAGGTAACCGTTTTTCTTCAATTTGCTCTTGCTACTAAGCGCATTCCCCATGGTAAACTCATTGGTATGCCATCATATCAAGTTTGCACGCCAGATTTGTCATTATCCAATTGTATGTTCTTTTTCATTAAAAGAAAGAGGAAAAAGGAATGCCCACAGGGCTAGTGGTAAGAGTGCAACCCGTGATGTGTGGTTTTAGCGCACGTCACAGGTTCGAACCCTACCGTAGGCTTTGCCTGGTATTTAAGTAGAGAAGGGTAAGGGGTGGCCTCACTATCCACCGAATTTTGAACCTTGCGCCACTAGCCCGCTGGGATTTCTCGGTCATCATCGGAAAAAAGAGGAAAAAGGAAGCAAACTTTGGTGTTGGTGATATTTAAATCCTTTCAATGTTTAAAATTTAAATAAGACCATACCAGTGACCTGAAATCCTTTTGCTTTTTACTAGGTTATGATATCATTTTATGCCTCTTTTATTGCATAATAATTACCTTTCATATAGGATTAGATTATGATAGAGGGTTTGGGTGTGTAGTTTGTGCATATGCATTAAGTTCAAAAAGAATCTTATTTTCTTAATTGATTCCTTATGTTATTTGGATTTAGAGGGCAGTACTTCTGAAGACATTGGATTGCTTCTGGAGGGATCATCTTATAAACATGAACCGACTAAGTTCAGCGGTATGGTATTTGCCTATCTGTTTGAAAAACTATGCTTTCCTTTGATTGGAAGTCGTATATTGATTCTCCCTCTGGGTTTCTTGGAACAGGTGAATGTAAGGAGTTTTGGGCACAGAAATCCACTCGAGGAGTATAAAATCGATGGTTGCAGATTTTTCATCTCAATGCTTAGTGCAACTAGGAGGCTTACCGTGGAGTCCCTCCTGCGCTATTGGTCATCTCCAATGGAGAGTCAAGAGTTATATGTTTAATTATGTCCAGGTATTTCTATTCACTGTAGGTTATCATGTTTTCTCTCCCTTTGCTCCTCGGCTTGGCTGGGACACTCATATTGTTATTACTATACTCTTATTTTTCTGCAAAGCTGGTTGGGAGAATGGGGATGGCAAGAATTAGTTTTCTGAGTCGACATGCTTATTGTTGGTTGTGTTGCTAACTGGTATGTGCTTTATGACTTCTATATAGGATCTTGGATTCTCATTATTCATCTCCCAGTCCGAGGGATGAATTTTCGCGTCTTATTCCAGCTCAACCTAAGATGTACAAATGGCATGATTTGTGGAGGCATAAGCTGATATGACTGTCAACTCTTCTGTAAGTATCTAAGGCAGCATTTGTGTGATACCCGAACCTTGTCTCCCCTCCCCCC
>NW_017670424.1:271616-279466 GCF_001879085.1 Nicotiana attenuata
CCCTAATTAGTTCTGTTTGAGATCTTTTGGTTGGAGCATTGGAGTTCAAGTTAAAGTTACTGTGTCTTTTGAAGTAGGGGTAATCTGAATTTGCACCTTGAATAGTTTGAGGACCACCTCAGTACATGACAACAGTGGGCTTAGATAAGGGATGTTGAGCAACCTGGACAGGCTAGGACTGTAGATATGTGACCACGGAGATTCAGAATAAAAAACTAGGAAGATTCATTTTTTTTCGCACTGCGTTGGCTTTGCTAAAATTGTATTGGGTAGAGGGAGTTGAAGAGAGAGGCCTTTCAGTTCATCCGAAGGCAGTAGGGATGAGTCATCGCAAACGGTCACACCATGCATCATTCTGAGTCATTGCAACAATAAGTCGCAGGGCTTTAATTGCTGGAGCTGCTTATCTGAACTGTAGAAATTCTGGATGTTCATCCTGGAGCTCAACCGCTTTGTTTATTTGAGTACAAATGATTAGTGAGACAGGTTTTACTCTTCAAATATGCCGCAGAAGATGTTTGTAACATTGGAATAATGTAAGTTATATACTCAGGCATTGTAAATAAGCGGCCCTACGCGGCGCGAATCCGGATATAGTCGGGCTCTAATGCGGGTACCGGACACGGGTGGGAAACCAAAAAAAAAAAAACGTTTACACTATTGTTGTATTTTAACATATTATAACAGGTTATTTACCTTACTGTCTAGTTTACGAAAATAGGTTTCAGAATACATAACTGTTGTTACAATGTCACTTTAACCTGGAAAAATTGCATGCTCGATTTTTATTGGTGAGAATGAGCATACTAAGAGGCAGTATCCACCTAATTATTTAGCGTATGAAGGAGCTTTCAACTAAAATACAAACAAAACTCAATACAACAACAACAATAACATACCCAGTAAAATCCTACTAGTGGGGTTTGGGGAGAGTGGAGTGTATGCAGACCTTACCCCGCCCCGAAAAGGGTAGAGAGGCTGTTTTCGGGAGACTCTCGACTCAACAGGAGAAACAATAATATCATAAGAGAAACAAGAGAAAAGGCATAACAACAAAAGATGCCAGAAAGAAAATAACAATAATGAATTAGTGAAAGGACAACACACAAAATTATGCAAAACAACAATGTGAACACAACATAGACCGTTAACAAACCTAAATAAAACTTTATCAGACTATCCGGTATAAAGAAGGAGGAACTCTCGACAAACAAAACTCAATAGAAAATAGAAAAGGGAAACCCCATCTTAAATTCACTAATTTGTAGAGTGAAATAAAATACGATCTACATATTTGAAGATAAAGTTAGATAATAAGAAGTTTAAATATGAGTAGTTCAAGGTGTAATCGAGGTTGACTTTTGAGATAAAATGCAACATATAAAAGACAACTAAATTCAAAAGAAGAGGGGAAAAGAGGAAAAGATGCTCCTCCCCTCAATTGAATTTAGCGTTATAATAATCCAGGTTAGTTTCACCAATTTATATCAGTTAAATTAAAAATCTATGTAAGTAATATTTATTTGAAGGTAGAGGCTAGAGATAAAAGAAATCAAATATACGAGAAATAAGCAATAACGAGTAATTTAAGAATTGTTGAATTAAGTTTGTATGCAATAACAATTGCTCAAGCCCCAAAGAAGTTGAGGTTGAATTAAGTTTGTATAATATCAACTTAATAGAGATTTACACTTCAAGTATTTAGCATAAATGGTACAAACTACATATACTGGAAAAAATTTAGTAATGACAAAAAAAAAAAAAAAAAACCAGTTCAGTAATTCACCCAAAGTTTGTGTAATTTATTTTCGGAGTAGCTCATTTATTCACAATTATAGTAGTTTACGACGCCGTTTAGCTGCTTCTTTTCCTTTTATTCACCCCCAACGAGTCGCTCAGTTCCCACTTACCAATCTCCTCTCCTTAAACCGGTCGAATCTCGATCCGACTTTGTTCGTGCTCTCTTCGTTTCACATCCCAAGTCTCAAATTACATTCTGGTGAGCGCTCAAAACCCCTTTATCCTCTTACAGTTCCTTTTTATAGTTTTACAAGATAATTTTTGAATCAATTAGGTATTACAATGTACCAAGGAAAAGGAAAAAAATGGGTTCTCTTTTTAATTTTACTAGCTCTTTCTAATTGTTGTTTGGTATCTGGGTTCAAACATTGAATTGGATCATATAAGTGTTAATTTCAAGAAGTTAGTGCTTCTATTTTGCTGTTTTGGGAAAAAGATTTTGTGGAAACAAAGTGGTTATCTCTAAAATGGATAAAGTTATGTTCTTTATAATTCTGATGTCTTAGTTTAGTGAAGATGTTTATGAAAATGGGCGTTTCTGTTTCCTAGAAGCAGTTTTTTTGGCTAGTTTTTTGGTTGTTAAATTTGTGTTCATTTAGAGAGTAAGTTAAGATCAATGATACAGTATAAGGCATTGCTGAAATGTGAACGGAGCAGAGATAATTAATATCATAAAACTGGTTTTAACATGGTGTTGTTACGAAATGGTTGGTGGCAAATGATATGGGTACCTCTAATGTGGACAAATCAGCATGTTATAGGCTTGCTTGAGGTTCGCCTTAAGCGCTGAAGTTGGGTTACTTTATGCTTGGTGTTTAGCCGCACTTTCTTCACTAAAGCTGCAACAATGTTGGCACTTTTCTATGCTTTTCAGTTTTCACCTTTTGCTGGAACTTTGTTTCTTGATCAGTGAATATGATGGAAATTTTTTCTACTTTGGTATTTAATATGGCTAAAATTAAGCGGAATTGTGAGGAGATGGTAACCCCGAGGGGATGACCTAGCGAAGAGTTGAAGTGACAAAAAGTTTTATGTCTCAATAAAGGTTCGAATCCCAGCAGAAGCGACACCGAGTAATTTCTTTCCATCTACCTAAGCTTGGATAGGTAGAGTTATTAAGCTTGTATTGGTAGGAGGTGCAAGTACCTGATGGTTTTGTCGAAGTGTGCGCACATTAGCCCAGACCGCAATCATTGTTAAAACTAAAGAAATAAAATTCTGAGGAGAGGGCTGCTTCAATAGTTAGAAACCACTCAAAATGCTCTTTTGTTTTTTTGATCGGTAACTGTTCTTTTAGCATATGTTCTGTTGATCAGCATTATTCACGTTGACTAATAGTTTATAGGTTACTCGCTAAACTATTTTTGTGTAGTAATTAGTGAACTTTTATCTTCTACTCACATACTAAGAATCAAAGAGAGTACACAAAGTAGTCATTAATGTGCTAAGCTTATGATGGACAAAAATGCTGGATGTGAAGGAAACACAAATGCGGGATATAGCTTCTTCATCTAAGTGGTTTTTCCCATGTATTTTTGTATTTAACAGTATACAACTTTTCAATTACTGATAAATCAAATACTATCACCCAATTACTGATAATCAAATATATCACCCAGCTTCAATTTATTATATGCACTTCAACGACATTGCTTGTGGGTGGAGAATATAACCCAGTACCAGTTCTCTCCTCTGTTGACTATTTCCGTAGTATACTAATTCCATAAAACATAAAAGTTAGTTTAAAAATAAGGTTTAATGTACATTGTTGTCTGTTAATTTTTTTAATCGTTAAATGTAATGAGTCATGCGATTCAATGCTTTTCTCTAAGGTTGCTTCTAGATCGCACGATGTCAATCTTTCCTGATAATACCTTGAAAGTTTAAAATGAATTGGAGCTTAGTTGTGAATTCCTATAGCGGTGCTACCCGTACCTCTTTCTTTTCTTTTGACGTGTTTCCTTTAAACAATTCATCAGTCTGATTGTTTTTTTCTTTTGTGCACCTGAAGTCCATGGCTGGACCTGGGAGTTCGATGCTGTATTCTTTTCTTCTGTTCATCGCAACACTCTCTTTGCAAGAAGTGTATAGAGGGAAATTAGCATCTTCAGAATTGTATACCATTCTCGGAGGGTTCACTAGTTCTCTCATCTTCATTTTGCTGCTAACGGTGAGAAAAATTACTCCTCAGATTAAGAAGTGCTGTGTTAATGTCTCAAAGGGCAGTCACTAAACTATTACCAGTCTATTAAATTCTGTTAAAATTTACAATGTCTGTATTCCTCTACAATAAAGCTATATGCATTTTGGTGTATGCTCTTCTTGTAGAAATTGTTCTACTCATTTGCAAATGTATGTGGAGCTTACGTTTTTCTCCACCAGCAAGTTAACCAGATACAACCTATGAATATAAAACAAGCTTTATACTAAACTGTGACTGAGCTTAATTGCACACGTTTTCAGTGTGCTCTCTGTTTTCAGCTGTTGGGAGACCAAACTTGAAGGGAAGAAATTAAGAAGTAACCTTTCCTTCCTGACATCTTGTGGCAGAAATCTTCGTTTTAGAGATCAATTCACTTTCCTGTTGTATCATTTTGCTGTTAGATCCACCGTAGTCTTCACCGTTTTTTACATAGTCTAATGACTGTCATGCATTTTATTGCTGCGCATACTTAAGTATCACAGTCTAATGACTGTCATGCATTTTATTGCTGCGCATACTTAAGTATCACATGTTGCTTTGCTAGAACAGTGTATACCAAGCTATTATGATGTTGAGCTTGACTTGGTGTTATTGCGCAGTTCATTGGAAACTATCAAGAAACATGTGGTGTAAGGAGTGGATGGGGTGCTGGTGAGTGGGATATATTTTGAATTATCCATTGTCATATTTCGATCAATTCTGTTAAAGATCTAAATAACTTTTCTGACATCCATCTTGCTTATGCTGTCATGTGCTTTGATATTCTAAGTACAGATAAAAATAGATTTTAGTTTCTTATATGTAGCATTGGAGTTATTGTACATTTTCCTTAGCATCTTTATTTTAATATTCAATCCCATATGTACAAGTCACTTGTTAATTGATTAATGCTATGTTTTCTGGAGCATATATCCTGCATTAGTAAAGAGATACAGCAGCTGTATGGGTGAATTAATTTTTTAATCTGTTCTATTTGTCTGTTTCATTGCAGTTATACTTGCAGAGGTAGTTGCTCTTATTGCTGCTAGCACTGTTCATCGAGTCTGCATCACGACATGGTAATGAACTAAAAGCTACCATCTAGTTACCAATATTAAAGAGATTTATGTTTACTATTCCTCTTGTTTTGATGCTAATCTTTCATCTCCACCTTTCTTTCTCTTTACTCTTCTCTTCTTTTATATGTCAGACTGCCATTCTCATCAACAGCTGATCCAAAAGAATTTAGGCTTGTATATTGGTTAATGAGCGGAGTCAAGCTTGACTTCCTTTCTGAACAAATGTCCAATCTATCAACTGGCATTCCATCACCGTAATATATGGGTAATAAGTGGGTTGTTAAGCTAGTCATTCAATTCCACATGCACAACCACTCCCTCTGTCCCAGTCATACTTCCTTTATTGTCTATCCCAAAAAGAATGGTATACTTCCTTATTTAGAAACAATTTAACTTTAAATTTCCTACTTCAACCCTTAATAAGATGATTTACAACCACAAATATCTATGGCTTGTTTTGGACCACGAGTTTCGAAAGTCTTCCATTCTTTCTTAAACTTCGTGCGAGTCAAACACCGCCGCATAAATTGGGATGGAGGGAGTATTTATATAGCAGATTACCCATCTTGCCATCTCTAATTGCATATGCAATTTCAAATCGTGATTAAATACTGGCGAACAAGCCCCAAGCTTTTCTCCCAAACCAAAGAAGCTCATATAAAATGAAGTGGAAGGTTGGAGAACTTTGACCTTACTTATCTTCCTGTAAATAACTTAGCTGTGAAAGTACTCATCAATTTTTTTTTAATTAGCTGGAAACAAACCTCCTTTCTTAATGAGGAATCAAGAAAGTACAAGGAATGAATCAAATCCTATCGGCTTAGACCTAACAAGGAAACAGAAATTTGCATTATGTTTAAAAACTTGAGCAAAACTTTCTGCTGGTTCAAGGCAGTTGTTCGCATTTTATATTATCAAAACCTGAGTTTATGTGATTTTTGCCCGTTGAAGAATTAAAGAAGAATGTTATCATTGCACATGGATATGTCAATTGCTGCTGCACTGTCTGTCAATTGGTTCTTTCTTTTTGCTTTTTTCCCCTCTATCCCTCCTTAGCATGGCTAAGTGGTTCCTTGATGAACCATGTACCAAAGCATCTTGCAGTTTTGTTTCTTTAGATTTGTTCTAAAAGGGAGGGCTCAGGTTCGACTGCTTGCCCACTTGATTGTTTATAAAAGATGGTAGAGAATCACCAAGTAGACTGTTGCATCTAATAGGAAAACCAGCAATAAATTGTAAATACGTTATTGTCAGATTGCTGTACTCTTAATAATATATTTTCATTAGAGTAGTAACTTTGACGAGGCAGATATTTTGGTGTGGCGAATTTGGATCATTGATTGGTTCATTATGTTACATCTTGTCATGAACATGCATACAGGACTGACTGCGTGGTCTGATTGGGTGTTTTTGGATCTTAATGCAGCTTTTTGTTCTCAGCCGCATTGCTGTACGAGGTCAACAAGCTCTCAGGATTGATGGTCTCTAGAAGTGAATCTAGAGGCAAAAGGTACTAATGTAATTTTTGGCCTCCAAGGCCTGGATGGTTGGAGCCATTTGCTTACGGTTGCACTTTGCATAGTTATGTTATAAGAGGTGAGACAAATTATACGAGAACTTGCGGAATGATATTTTAAACGAAATCATGAGGATTTTATATTCACTGCAATCTTGGTAATTTGTAGGTTTACTGGACTTGATTATTTTAGTAGTTTTGTTGAACAACTTAAGAGTTGACATGATGAGTTTTGTGGTGAAATTCCCCAATGTAGTGGTGTTCATGTGATATCCAATTTACAGTCTCACTCAATGATAACGAAGCGTCACACACAATTGAAAGAGAATACATTGAATGAAGAAAAAGAGAGCAACTGGCCCTCAATTACATTAAGCAAAATGCAAATCTGTTATAAAACATATATAGCTTTATAAAATAAAGCAATCCACTACTCCCTCACTTTCTAATTTTAATGTCACTCTTTTAAATGGTTCAAACTTGACAACTTTTACTATTACATTAAAGTTTCGTCATGCTTTTACCTTTCATACAATTCGAACATTAAAACACTTTTAAGCTTCACACAACTTTTAAATGGTCAAACATTTACTCAGTACTGTTTTACACATTTACCCTATAACTTTTTTTTTTTGGTCCGTAAGAGAACAACAGCGAACCCGGTGTATTCCCATAAATGGGGTTTGGGGAGGGGATCTGTAAGAGAGTTGGTCATGTAAAAAATGAAATAGAGGGAAGTAACATCGCATTGGGCCCGTTTTTGCCTCGCCCATAAATGGGGTCTGGGGAGGGGATCTGTAAGAGAGTTGGTCATGTAAAAAATGAAATAGAGGGAAGTAACATCGCATTGGGCCCGTTTTTGCCTCACCCATACCGGATCCCACATTATTCTAACAAAAAGGAAAAAATTGTAGGTCTAGAGTTTCATTTTTTATGACTACAAGTGCTGTTCTAGCTTAAAAGAGAAACTAAATTAAATGGCGTATGCGAGATTTTTATGTAGAGTTTCGGTTAATGTACGCCCCACCACTTATTTTAATGATGACGGATTTGTTTAAACTTAACGAGTGTTTTTATTTTGTACCTTGCATAACTGACACAAAATAAAATTTTCAAACTCAACTGAGATTTGCCACCGCCAAAGGTTGCACATGGGGTGACTGGTATCGGAAAAGAATCAACGTATGTCAAAAGGTTGTTCATTATAGCTGGACTAATCAAAGACATGTAACAGAGTTCTCAACTCCGACCAACCAAGAAATACATTCCCCCC
>NW_017670424.1:279486-282297 GCF_001879085.1 Nicotiana attenuata
GGGGTGACGTAGGTAGTACGGAAAAGAATACAACGTATGTACGAAAGGTTAGTTCTATTATAGCGTGGAACTACTACAAAGACATAGTAACAGAGTTCTCAACTCCGACCAACCAAGAACATACCCTTCCCCCCCCACCACACACCACCCCCCCCCCCCTCAAATTTCAGAGTTTAATGACTTTTGTCATTTGATCTTCCTACACTTTTTGTGTAATGAAATCCAATCCCTTTGCTCATTGTAAAAGATATTCACGTCCAAACAAACTCCTTAAACACAATAAAAATTTATGACACTTATGTAGGGCTGTTCAAAGCTGAACCGTAATCGATATCCCAACTGTAAAATTGGCTTATTGATATTGGGTTATAGTGAACATACTAAAATTTAGTAGTTAACGGTTTACCAATACGAGGTGCGGATTATTCAGTTTTCATTAACGGTTTAATCATTAACCCGTTAAGAATTATTATACATATATTTCTACCTCTATGTATTTAAAGTATCTTTTAAAAATCCCAAAGTCAAGTAATCTACTTCTATGCATATTGAAATTCTAGTTGTATCACTTGTTATGGTACTTTTAAAACCAGCAACCATGATAGAAAACTCATGTTCATCTGTGAATTTTGGTTGTGAAATTAGGTGGTTGATTGAAGACGTTTCTTTAGCTCTCTTGTTGACCTTTGCATGGCTGAAAATATGAATACGTTGGTCTTTGGCTTTCAGATACATTTTTGGTGTTCAATGTTTGACCAAAAAAGTGTTAAACCTTTTAGTTAAACTAATTAATGATGAGATATAGCATGAATCTTAGTTAAGAATAATAAATTTTAGACCAAATATGTTAAGGAATGGCACGTTTATATTCAATGAATGCTAGTAAATGTAATAACATAAATATGTAATGAATGTAGAGGGTGGCAATAAATGTAATAAGAAGGAATCTACCACCCAATTATTATGTGATTTGGATGGTACCTCCTCCTGACAACAACGTGGAAAGAGGGGAAATGAAGATCGTAATGGAATCTTTGGATCTTGTGGATCAAGACCAAGTAACATGCACTTGAGTGATACGATCAATGAACAAGACAACTTTTTGTATATTCTCTCAAGTCAACCTTTTACAATGTATTTTTCCCTCAGAAAGTGAAGATCCGCCCCTTATTCTCTATCTCTTCATATTTATAAGAGATATTCCCAAGAAAACCTAAAAAGTACAAAATAAGAAATATCCAAAGGAATGTTCCTTGTATTTATTTCTACTTCTATTCTTCCGTTATTTCTTTAACCCAGTCGCTCGTCCTCGACTACGACCCTCTTAGAGACGACTTCCCGCTATTGCGCTATGGTCGACCTCGTCCTCGATCCTGCTTATCTGTCATTACTAAGTCGCCAAATTTCGACCAATATAGTGAGTCCCTCCGCTTGTTGAGGTCATGATCTCACACACCCTCGATAATCAGACCCAGCTTGCGTTCGATTGAAATAAATTTGGTCGTGTTGGTTAGATCGAATCGGCCGAGGTCGAGATAATCGGCGTAGCTAGCGAAGCTGTGATTGGTGGGGTTAACGTGAGGTGACATCATGGCCACGCGCGTCATCATTATGCATTTTCCCGATGCACCGTCTGTGCGTCTGCCGCTTTGGTTTTGGTGCCATTGATAATCGTTTACTTTGATTTTCGCGCGACCCAACCCTATAAATAGACGGGGTTTCATTTTTCGGAAGTTTTCATCATTCCACACTTTGCATGAGTACTGTTCCTCCTTGATCTTCTTCCCAAATTGTTATCTCCTCCTTTAAGCTTGGTAAAATACGTTTTATTGTTAAGATATGTCACAACCTCTTCACATTCATGATGAAGTTTTCGATGCCACTCCGTTATCGGTGGCTCTCCCTCCCAGCGGTGGGGAATTTATGGCTGAAGAGGATGATAGCTTCCCTACTGCGGAGGAGATAGTTCCCAGAAATTCGTTGGCTAGAAATGATTTTCCCAAGGAGCCTGCTCTCGTTCCCGCTCAAGTGATCTCCGAGATCGGACCGCCTCATATAGCAGACCTTCGGTCCAAATATCGTATCCCCCCTCATGTTGAGATAGTTTCGGCCGGTGGAGACATCGTGGAGGTCCATCGACCCGGGTATTGTGCCTTCTACGTCTACCCGTTCTTGATTGGTTATACTCTTCCTCTTCTTCCGCTAGCGGAGGAATTTTGCCGGTTTTACAACGTCTGCCCGGCGCAACTCTCTCCTTACTTGTATAAAGCTTTTCTGATGTTGACGAAGTACGCGGAGTTGGCTGGTTGTGAGGTTGATATTCGCCATCTGCTATACTTATTTTTCACCAGGTTTTTATAGAGGTACTATGATACACCTACGACATCGTGGGACCAGAGGGCTGGTAGTCGGAATGGACGATAGAACGAATCTGAAGTTCTGGCATAAGTATTTCTTTATCAAGACTGAGCATTTGGTGGCGGAACCGACCGGGTTTGTCGAGCAATGGAATCATAATCGTAAGTGTCTTTATTGTGCGCTCGTTGTCTTCGGTCGTCCCTTTTTTTAGCTCACTCTTGATTTGTTTTTCACATGACTGGCGTGCACCCTCTCCTGTCTTCTACATTGAAGATTGGGTGGCTCGCGTGTTGCCTCACATGGTGGGGATTCATGATTGGGCGGCTTTCCACAAGCGTTTCGGACCTAAGGTCCCGACTAGTAAGTATTATATATATATATATATATATATATATATATATATATATATATATATATATATATATATATATATATATATATATATATATATAT
>NW_017670424.1:282307-320218 GCF_001879085.1 Nicotiana attenuata
TATATATTGCTTCGGCTTTCTGTTGTTTACCATTGCCCGTTGATACGACCTCCATTTGGTGCTAGGTCGGCGAATTGAAGAAGGCTCCAGTGCTGGCATTTCGCCAAGCTATCGCATCGACTGGGATGCAGTTTACTTTGGCCGAGTTCGTTCGTGGAGGTCGTACTCAAACTCCGTCGACGAGGGATTCCGCCCCTCAGACTGCTGTTATGCGAGATGAGATCTCTTCCCAGCCTATCTATTATCTTGTAGACGATTCGTCTAATGGAGAGGAGTCGCCATCGAGAAAAAGGCGAAGGATGGAGCTCGGGAAGGCCGTCATCACTGATATTGAACCGGAGAAGCTCATTGCTCTGGAAGCGACGTCTGCACTTACACCAGATGCAAGGGTCATGTTTACGGCGGCTACCGTTGCGGAGAGGAGGCCCTCTGGGGCCGAGGGGGTGCATGATAACGAGGAGCTTGCCAGGACCGCAGAAGGTGGCGCGTCATCGGTAGTTGGGAGATATAGAGCGGTACCTGTGGGGGACGACGGTTCGGGCTCGGATATCGATCTTGAAGAGGTACGGGCCTTCTTGGAGAGGAATACTCGCGTGGAGGTAAGGACGGAGGGTCCTAACCGGCACGTAATCATTCCTGTGGGTTATGACCTTTTGGACAACTCTGAACGGGCGGTGCCGTCCTTTTCCCCTTTGTACGCGGCTTCTGAGAACACGATGCTACAGGCGATGAGCGATGTGGAGCTATCGCTGAGTATATCTGGCATGGCTTTGCGAGTAAGTGATTTTTTAATGTTAGGATTTGTTTCGCATGTGTAATCTGCTCATACTGAATCCTCTCTTTTGCATGTCAGACTCTTATCATGGGTATCGAACGTGACCGGCGGGAGGAGCGTAGACGGCCATTTTTAAGAAGGTGACCTCTAAGTACAAAGAGTGTCGTACTAAGCACCGAACGCTGGCCGACGTCTTTAACCAGGATAGCGAGTTTCAGTTGTTTCGTGACGGGCTTAAACAGAAGGACGAGGAGTTGGTGAGGGAAAATGAAGAGCTAAAGGAGCAGGATGACGAGCTAATGAGAGCCATTGGTTGGTGCAGCGAGCTTGAGGCAGCTCTTAAGGCCAAGGAGGATGAGCTCGAGGTGAGCAAGGGAGTGATGGCTGAGAATGCCGATCTTCAAGCACGGATAACATCTTTAAATGCTGAACTTGGGCAGAGGGAGGCGGAAGCTATTGATCTACGGGGCGAGTTGAGCGCCACGGTCGAAGAATTGACTTGTGCCGAGAAAGGCAGAGTGGCCGCTATGGCTGAAGCGGCGGCCTTAGAAGATGCCCTCCGCATTTGTAGGTCTGAGCGGGAGAATGAGATGGAGTCATTGGCGCTCATGGTGGCGACGTTAGAAGAGCGGATCCAGGATCTGGAGGCGGAGTTATCCGGATTGAACGAGCTGGTCGTTGCTTTGAAGGCCGAGGAGGTACAACGGCAATCATAGCTGTCCATGTCCATACTTCTGCCGATCCCGGCATTCCCCGAGAGTTATATGAGATGTGGGTTCACGCCGAGGCTCAGCTCGACGTGTATAAGTCATTGAAAGCCAACGGGAAAATTTCCAAAGCGGAACTCGAGGGCGTCCGTGCTAAGGCACGTGCGGCTCGTGAAGCTTGCGCTTACGCCCCTGGTACGCCTGGTGGGGATGATGTTGACGGTTATGCGGATAGGCTCCGCCTCTAATTCTTGGTATGATGATGAGTATGCCGATGGGGATGATGCGGCGTAACGCCTTCATACTTAGTTTTTGTTTTGTTTTGCTATTTTTGCGAGGGCAGTTTTTGTTTTGTTTTGCTATTTTTGCGAGGGCGTCTTTGGGCCCTTTTGTATAAAGTATTGTAATTTGACAGTTGTAATGGAACAACCCCCTTTTTTGCTACGCGTTTCTTGATTTCTGTTCTCTTTTCTTTTCGCTATTGTGAGGAAGTCCCTAATTTTTGATAAGATCGATGTTCGACGCGGTTGGACACTTGAAGATTTCAAGCGAGGTTGAATGTAATTAATTCGAGCGAGGTCGAATGTAAGTAATTCGAGCGAGGTAGAATATAAGTGATTCGAGCGAGGGAGAATGTAAATGATTCGAGCTTGGTCGAATGTAAAATGATTCGAGCGAGGTCGAATGTAAAATGATTCGAGCGAGGTCGAATGAAAGTGATTCGAGCGAGGTCGAATGTAAGTGATTCGAGCGAGGTCGATGTAAGTTAATTCGAGTGAGGTCGAATGTAAGTGATTCGAGCGAGGTCGAATGTAAAATGATTCGAGCGAGGTTGAATGTAAGTGATTCGAGCGAGGTCGAATGTAAGTGATTCGAGCGAGGTCGAATGTAAGTGATTCGAGCGAGGTCGGATGTAAAGTATGAAAAGACTTGGAGCGTGAAGATGATGCATTATTTCATTCATTGGAGAATATTACATGTTTCCGTTTGTTTCATACATATATTGGAGAAGTTCTCATGTATCCAGTCCCTTCATCATTCGGCCTGGAGAAGTAGTCGGCTGGCGGGGCGATGAAATATACTTGAACTTCGAGACATCCTCTTTATCGCCTCATTAAAAACCTCCCCGAGAAAACCCAATTGGGACAAACCCGGGTGAGGGAAAAAGAGTACGACGTGGAGGGCGTCTGTTTTCAGAAGTTGAAGTATTTGAGGTGGACGATGTTCCAATTGTTTTGTAGTAGCTTTCCCTCCATTGTTTCTAGTAGGAATGATCCTTTGTTTGCTGCTGCCGTGATTTTATATGCCTCGTCCAAATTGGTTCCTAGTTTGCCTTCTCTCGAATCTTTGCTTACCTGTGTTTTGGCCTTGAGTACATAGTCTCTAACTTTGAGTGGTCGTAATTTGGCTTTATTATTGTAGTACCATTCTGCTTGTTGTTTTTGGGCTACCATTCTTATGTAAGCCATGTCTCTTCGTTCCTCTGCTTCGTAGAGGTCTTGTTTCCTATTTTCCTCATTGCTTGGTCCGCTTTCATTGGAGTATCTCAAACTGGGTTCCCCGACTTCGGCCGGTATCATGGAGTCAGTCCCGTAGACTAGTGAATATGGGGTTTCTCCGGTGCTTGTTTTTGGCGTGGTGCGGTATGCACACAGTACTTCTGGTAGTAATTCCGGCCATAGTCCTTTGGCATCCTCAAGCTTTTTCTTCAGGATATTCAGTATTATTTTGTTGGAGGATTCAGCCTGACCGTTACCGGCAGGATGATATGGCATGGAGAGTATTCGTTTGATATGCCATTTTTCGAAGAACTTGGCGGTCTTCTTTCCGATGAATTGGGGTCCGTTGTCACAACTGATTTCTTTGTGGATGCCGAAGCGGCATATGACGTTTCTCCATATGAATGTGATAACTTCCTGCTTGCGTATTTGGGTGAATGCACCTGCTTCTACCCATTTGGAGAAATAGTCTGTTAAAACCAAAAGAAAACGTACATTACCTCGTCCTATTGGGAGGGGTACGGCGTTGTCCATACCCATTTGATGAACGGCCATGGCGAAGTAACAGAATGGAGGTGTTTGCCCGCTTGATGTATCATAAGAGCATACTTTTGGCACTTCTTAACATAATCGGCGGCTTCCTTCTTCATTGTGGGCCAGTAATAACCTGCTCGAATGAGGCATCTGACGAGGGCCCGGTTGCCGGTATGGGCACTGCAGTGACCTTCGTGTACCTCCTCGAGCACACGTCTTGTTTGATTCGGCCCTAGGCTTTTCGCCAAGGGGCCTCCAAACGTTCTTTTGTATAGGTCATGATTTATGATGTTGAATCTAGCCACCTGCATTCGAAGCCTTTTGGCTTCCTTTTGTCTGCTGGGAGTACTCCCTCCTGCAAATATGTTATGATACGGTTATGCCAGTCCCATGTCAAATTTAGAGAGTGTACCTCGATCTGGTCTATTGATGAGTGTAGGAGGGTGACCACATTTTCCTTTGTGATATTTTTGGTGGCCGCCGCTAACTTGGAGAGACCGTCTGCCTCGATGTTTTTTGCTCGAGGTATTTGATCGAGTCGACATTCGTCGAACTCCGGTAGCAGTTTATGAATTTCTGCCTGGTACTTTTGTAGCCTCTGCTCTTTGATTTGGAATGTCCCTGTGACTTTGTTGACAATGAGTTGCGAGTCGCATCTAAGGACAACTCGTCGTGCTCCGTATCTGAGAGCTAGCTTCAATCCTGTAATTACGTCTTCATACTCGGACTCATTGTTAGTCATATCAGGGCACCGTATGCATTGGCGAATGACTTCGCTTGTTGGGACTTCGAGTATGAGTCCCAGTCCAGATCCTGACGCATTGGATGTGCCATCGGTGTATAGGACCTATAGGTCGGGTATACCAGAAGAGGTACGAGAAATTTCCTTTTCGACCTCGGTTATTATTTTGGCGCTAAAATCGGTAACGAAGTCGGCGAGTACCTGCGATTTTATAGCTGTTCGCGGCTGATACGTTATATCATGCTCGCTAAATTCTATGGCCCACTTTGCCAACCTCCCCGACAGCTCGGGTTTATGCGGGATACCTCGCAGGGGAAAGGTCGTTACCACCTATATGGGGTGGCATTGAAAATAGGGTCTAAGCTTTCGTGAAGCTATGGCCAATGCCAAGGACAATTTCTCGAGGTGATGGTACCTCGTTTCGGCGTCGACGAGAGTTCTGCTAATATAATAGCTTGGAGACTGCGTACCTTTATCTTCGCGGACCAATACTACGCTTACCGCGACCTCTGATACAGCTAAGTATATAAGGAGGCGTTCGACGGGTTCTGCTTTGGCGATTAGGGGGGAGATGACAAGTATGCCTTTAGCTTAGTGGATTCTGAGACAGCTTCATATGCGGCTTTGATTGAGAAGAAATTATGATTTTTAGAATTCCAAGTGTATGAGTACCCAAAGGGTCCGGTTTGTTTTATGTAGGTGCAGTTGATTTTGGAGACAATGTCCGAGGGGAGTTCGAAGGATAGGTTTCTGAGGTCAAACATTCCATTTTTAATGAGGCAAGATAGATTTTGGTCAAGCTCCCCAGCTTGTATGGGTCCTTGGATGGATTCCCTAAGAGTTCCTGATTGATTAATCCAATTGTCATGCCAAAGATTTATGGTTTTTCCATCACCTACTAGCCATTTAGTATTAGCGTTGCATATTTTATTACCCTTTTTAATAACTTTCCAAGTGTGGGAGCCTATTTTCTTGCTTTTCCTGTGGTTGTATTTACTATGTATAATTTTGGCCCATAAGCCATCTTTCTCTTCTCTATATCTCCACGGTAGAGCTGCATTGAAGGAGGAATTTTTCATATGGGTGTTAGGAATTCCTAGACCCCCTTATTTTTTAGGCATTGTAACTATACTCCATTTTGCAAGATGGCATTTCTTTCTTTCCTCCGTGCTACCCCAGAGGAAATTCCGCTGAATAGAGTCAATCTTGTTGAGTATTATTTTGGGGAGATCATAGATCTGTATGACGTGGTTCGGGATTGCGGCTAGGGTGGCTTTTATGAGGGTTGTCCTACCTGCCATATTTAGGAATTTTATTTTCCAGCCTGTTAGTCTATTGTTTAGTTTATCCAAGATAAACTGGAAGTCCTTTTTAGTGGGGTTAGTGCTTGGCATAGGGAAACCTAGGTACTTTCTGAAGTTATCGGTACAATTCATAGAAAAGCATCTGCTGATATGGTATTTGTGATTTATAGGAGTATTCTTTGAGAACACAATTTTTGATTTATCGAAATTAATAGATTGACCAGAAGCGTTACAAAACTTGTTGATAGTGTCTATGATAGAGTTGTAGCTTTTTTGGTTGGCTTCAGCTAGGAGAATGAGATCATCAGCGAAGAAGAGATGTGAGAGTTCCGGGCTTTTGGGGTTAATTTTGATTGGGGTCCATCTACAGCAGTTAATTTCGTGGTCAATTAACCTAGATAGCATTTCCATGCAGATGATAAAGATGTATGGGGATAGGGGATCCCCTTGTCTAATACCCTTAGATGGTTCAAAGAAATCCGTTCTAGATCCATTAATAAGGATAGCAGTTGAGGTGGTAGAGATGCAGGACATAATGAGTTTTGTAAGGTCCGGAGGGAAATTCAGGGAGTTCAGGGAAAATCTAACAAAGGACCATTCTATTTTGTCGAATGCCTTTTCCAAGTCTATTTTAATCATCATTTTTGACCTTTTCCCTTTAGTATTCTTGAAGTGATGTAGTACCTCATTAATGATTAGTGCATTATCCGCAGCCCTTCTTCCTTTTATGAAGCTAGTTTGGGTAGGATGGATAAGGGTGGGCAGGAGTGTTTTAATGCGGTTTGCGATAATCTTAGTGAAGACTTTATAGGCCGTGTTACAAAGGCTTATAGGTCGATATTGTCTAATGGTCTCGGCATTTTCACTTTTAGGTATTAGGCAGACTAGTGTATTATTCATGCTTTTAAGCATTTTTTTCCCTGAGAAGGAATCTTGGCAAAATTTTATGAGAAGTTTGCTAGTCTCCTTCCAATACTTTTGGTATAGAAACGGGTGGAGTCCATCCGGCCCCGGAGCTTTGTAAGGTTGAAAGGAGTCTAGTGCTCTCCTAATTTCTTCTATAGAGGGGATACTACTAAGGTATGGGTGATCCTGATCCTTAATTGTGGAATTATAGGAGAGGAGGTTATTGTTGAGTAGGGATTGGTTATGATCCGTGGTGTAGAGATTTTTGTAGTAGTCAATAATATGGTCCTTGATGGGTTTTTGCTCTTGGATACAATTTCCCGCTTCGTCTCTTAAACAAATAATTCTATTTTTTCTTCTTCTTTGCATGGTGGTGATGTGGAAAAATTTTGTGTTTGCATCACCGTCCTGGATCCATTGAATCCTGGATTTGAGCTTCCAAAAATCCTCCTCTTTCCCGAGTACAATATTATACTCATGTAGGAGTTCGTTTTCCAGGTTTATCAGGAATTGACTGTGGGGGTAGTTTTGAGAATTCTGGATTCCATTTAATCTAGCAAGTAATTTGCTTTTCCTTTTGAAAATATTACCAAAAGTATTTTTATTCCAGTCTATAGCTTTTAAACAAAAAATTCTATAGCTTTAGTGATATTTGGTTGGTCCGACCAAGAGTTTTCGACTAAAGCTCTAAACGTGGGGTGTGACAGCCACATAGTTTCTATTCTAAATATATTATTGTTGGTAGAGAAACTTTTAAAAAATTCTAGCTTGATTGGGCAGTGGTCCGAATGGCTTCTAGTTATATGCTTAATATTTGCGTCTTGGAATAGTTCTAACCATTCTGTGTTTGCAATACATCTATCAAGCCTTTCCATAATTATATTTTTACAATTTTTGCTCTTGTTAGTCCAAGTGAATCTTGACCCTTTGAAACCTAAGTCTACAAGTCCACATTGGTTCATACAATCTAAGAATTTGGATATTCTATTATAGTTAATAGGCAATCCTCCATATTTTTCCGATGCACAGGTGACTTCATTAAAGTCTCCCACGACTAGCTTGCTACTGTTTTTAAATTTTGCCATAGAGTTAATCTTTCTTCCATAAGGTTACTAGCATATATAATAGAACATAACCATTTTTGTTGAGTTTCGTACCTTTACCATGGCGTGTATCTCTTGATTCGTTCCTCCAATTTGATCTACCATAGTATCTCCATTGTTCCACATGAGCACAATGCCTCCCGAGTTCCCATTAGCCGGCAATTGGATTAGGCTAGAGTACCCGAAATCATGGACCAAGACATGGTGATCCTCCATTTTTATTTCCAACAGTGCTACTAAACTAGGACGATGATAATCCAGCATAGCTCTAAAAGCTCTTCTAAATTCCGCACTATTTGCTCCACGACAGTTCCAAATAATCATATTCATGCTAATGTTTCTAGTTGATACACCTCTATCCTGGCTACTTGAGAAGTTGTGGTCGCTCCTCATGCTTTCCTGTTGTGACCAATAGTGGGTGAACATTGTTGGTACTAACACCACTGCATGTTGGTAGATGCTCGGTGGATTCACCTTCCTTATGGAGATGGAGCATTTCCTCAAATCCACTGGGCAGCTTAAGATGAATCTTTTTTCTCTTCTTGCTTGGAATGCCATTGTTTTGGGGTATCTTAACACTCCGTGCTCCACTATTCTTTCTGTTGGAATTTCTTCCTCTTCTTCCTCCTCTTCCATCGCATTTTGGTTCTGAGTTTGTGGGGTTGGAGATGTTGTTTGAGTTTGGTTCGATCCTTGGAGGGTTGAGGGTGGTAGTAGTGTGTGTGTTTGGTTCGACACTTGAAGAGTTGAGTGCGGTGTTGTCCTGGGCAGTGGGGTTATGGGTGGGTTGTTGTTGGGTTGGGATAGTGGTTGTGTTTGGGCAGAATAGGTGTTGGGAAATGAGGTTTGAGGGTTTGCATGGGAAGGGTACATGGGTAAGTTCGGGTTGTGCATGAAGAACGTGGGTTGTTGGTATCCTACATGGGAGCTCCAAGGGGAGGGGTGGGGACCCATATTCATTTGCATGGGCTGCTGGGGACTCAACCATGGACGGATCATTACGTTGTTCAAGCCTAGTTGCATTCCTTCCGTCACATTTTGGGCTAGGTATGAAGGATCCCCTATTTGTATTATGATGTCCCTCCCTTCTAGTTGAAGATTGATGTTGAGTGCATGTCCCATGAGGCCCCATTCCAGCCAAGATTGGGGGACATGGTCCAGTTGTATTGGCCTTGTGGTGAAGATCAGGGGTGTTTGGGTTTGTGGTAGAGTTTGTGGCCTCATCCATACATTCCTCCTTGGCCGATGGTGTCTCCTATTTTGGTTGAGAGGTAGCCTTGGCATCATGTAATTTGTTTTTACTAAGAATTGGGTCTGTTGTAACTTTGGATCACTACCATTAGAAGGAAAATGGTTTATAACCGTATCACTGTGTAAGGGTCAACATGTGTTTCTAGAGTTTTGTCTCTCCTAGGAGTTAAGAGGTCTTGTACATTAATGGTGTTATGACTTGAGGTTGACATGGATTGAGGTTGATTTGTACTAGGGATTTGTTGTATGGGCTTGGAATCATTCATAGGCAGATTGGATGGTATTGTTTGTGGGCTACCTAGGTTTTGCATTAAAGAGGGTGTTAAGCTTTTTGTAGGTATCTTAGGGTCTATATCCATGCCTTGTGATTTGTTATTCTCTACCGTCGAAACAGTAGTTGGTGCTAAGGGGCAGACGTTAGGGTCTTTTGTCTTGTGAGAGTTATTGCCCAAGGGGTTATGTGAGTTATGAGGAGAGTTAATGTCTTCTATGTTAGTAGTGGCAAGATCCTTAGGGTAAAGGCAAGAGAAGGTGTTTTTAATGTGATGTTGATGTGCATAGTCTTTAGGTACTATGTTATCTACTTTTTGGTTTTGGGCTATAGGGTGCCGACGTTGGGTGATTGTATTATTACCTACAGATTTTCTATTGTCCAATGTGTCTTCACTTTCCTCAGCGTTAATGGAGAGCTTTTGTTCTTCTCTAGTTTCAGTCTTTTGCCATTTTTGGGTACTGGGATATTTTTTGGGGTAGTCAACGCCCTAGGATGTTCTAGGTCGTTTCTGGTACGGTATTTTGCTTGTTTTTTATTTTTCTTTTGGTGTGAGACTATAGTCCATTGGTCTAACTTTTGGGTAAGTTTATCTACCCTGTGAGGCTTGGACATGGAGTTGGAAGAGCTTGCTTCCTGTAACTCTGCTGGTTTGTGTGTTTGATGAGGGCAGCTGCTAACGTTGTGGCCAAGTCTGCCGCAGTTCGTGCATAGGAGATTAAATCCCTCGTAGGTAATTTGTTGTATGTGTTTGCCAATCACAATATAGGTTTTAAGGGGTTTTTCTATAGGTACCATTACACAAAGTCGAGCATACTTACCCCTCAATGCGGATTTGGTACATGCGTCAATGCGTATTAGTTGTCCCAGCTTCTGTCCAATTTTTTGAAGGATCTCGTAGTCATAGAATTCACTGGGTAGTTCCGGGAGCCTTGTCCATATGGCTGAGTAGGTTAGAGCAGCTTTGGAGGCTACGAACCTAGGCTCCCATTTTCTTACTGTGAGAAATTGGTTCCCTATGAACCATGGTCCTTCATGAAGGGCCTTGTTATAATTTTCCTCTTTGGTAAATTTTATTAAGTAGTAGTCGCATCCCAGGTCTATTAGGGATAGGTTTTCAGTTGGTTTCCATATTGCATGGAGTTTTTTTTGTAGAAATTGGTAGCCAATCCTCCTCCCAAACATTTTGATGATAAGAGCATTTGTCTAGTTCTTGGATATGCGCTCCTTGTCCGATGAGGTAATGGGTATAAAGAGTTCCGAGTTAGGATAGTTATTTGTTTCATCCTCATGTACATAGGAGACCATGTTTTTTTGGACTGTGACTTGGCTTCCTTCAGGTTCCTTATTTGCTTCATTGCCCGCTACCAAGGTGTCCAGGAAGGTCATCCTCTTAAGTAGTATTTGTTATGTCCTTTGTTTTAGTTCCATTTTTATCCGTGTGTGCTTCTTTGCATATTTCCATGTCCATTGGGGTAGTTGTAGTGATGAGAGATCCCGGCGTTGTCCCAGTGATTTCCGGCTCGTTTGATGCAGGCTGACTTGAGTTCTCGTTAGCTTGGTTATTTTTTATCATGTTGTTTGCGTCCAGGGAGTTTTTTTCGTTAGTGTTCATCTGACTAGTGATGAGATTTGAGGAGCTAAGGATGGGGTATAGAAAATATTTAGAAAGGAGGAAGGGGGAAAGGAGGAAAACTTTTTTAGAGAGAAGGTGGAGCCTTTCTCTCTAACCCATATTTTCACTGCAATTGTCAATACTAACTTCTTTTGGTTTGACTTGACAATCTTGTCACAAAATTACTTATCATGGTCGACTGATTAGGACGATTCAAAATGAAACCGTAACCGTTAACCGAATTATAAAAGCAGTTTAATGGCTTATTAATATTAGGTTATCGAATTAATAATTGGTGAAAAAATTAAAATTTTATAAACAACGGTTTATCAGGTGGATTACTTAATTTTCTTATCGGATAAACCATTAACCCATTAATAATTATTATATTTATTTTTTTATCCATTGTGAAGCAACTTCTTAGTAGCTTGAGCTTCAACGTCATTATGACTTGTTTTTGGGGTGGGACTACGCGGATCTAGATAGTTTGATATCTTTCTGCTCAAATAAATCAATTAACTAGGTAACTGAAGCAAATCTATATCCAAAATTTATGTTAACTGAACTTTATTACTGGTTAAGGATCCCCGATTTATATTTTAGCTTGCTTATTGTAAAAGAATTAAAGAAGAAGAAACTACCATTAACAATGAGAGCTTCATTAACATACTGGAGTGTGATTGTGATTGGATCGTCTATCTATTGTTTAATATCTTATTTATTTATGTAATTTTTAGTGTCTATTTGATTTACCCGATAAACCGCTCGATAATCGCTAATCCGATATCAATCCGTCCAATATCTTATTGGGCGGCTAGCGGATAGCACATTTACAAGTTGATAACCAATAAGCCGAATTGTTAAGTGCAAATATTCGCCCAATCTGTCCGATGAACATCCCTAGAACTGATTAGGTTTCTCATTTTTGTCTCTGAATGGAAGATATTTCAGCCTTACTTAACAAGGATTTAGTAAAGAAATTAGGGAGTACAACTTCCATACGACGGTTTGGCCGAGTGGTCTAAGGCGCCAGATTTAGGCTCTGGTCCGAAAGGGCGTGGGTTCAAATCCCACAGCCGTCATTTTTAACTGTGCATTTTTTCTGATAATAATCCCAATAAGCTGCTGCAGTATTTTATAAAAAAGTGTTCATAAGCTCTTTTCTTTAAAAAAAAAAACCTAAATAGGACAAAATATTTGAAGAGAAACAAACACTATCTTAATCACCACAACATTTCAAAGATTAATAGTCAATGAGAATTGCTTATCTTAAATAGTCAATGAGAATTGCAGACTTGAAGAGGTAGGGGGAGGGGGGTTTAGGTTGAAACAATACTTGAGGCAGTGAGTATCGATGTAAGAGTTTTATTCTAAAAGAATATTTTAAGGATAAAATAGTAAAAATCTTGATCAAACTTAAAGTGCTTATAAGCTAAAAATTGATAATCTGGGGGTGACCAGCTTATGGCTTTTGGCTTACTTTTGACTTATAAGCACTTGGCTTATAAGCACTTTTAACTTTACCAAACGCGTAGATAAGCTGAAAAATGCCTATAAGCTAGTTTGACCAGCTTATAAGCTTAGCCAAACACCCTCGGTGTCTACCTTGACATAAGGTATGTCTCTTTAGGCTGAAAATTTTGCAGACATGATTTTGTATCGTGGATATCATTTTTATGCCACTATGAATTTGCTTTGGTAGTTAACATTGTAAATTGAAATTAAATCTTGTAACAGTACAACCGATTCCAAGCACATTGTTGAAATATTTGATTGCCAGACAAGGATATAATTATTAAACAATCCTGTTTTGATAGCCTAGAGAAAAATTGAAGAGCCCCATTTATTACAAGAGAAAAATGTGTAATTTGACTTGGTGGTGTGGCCTGTAGACACTGCATTTAAGCAAACTGCATCTTAAGGTTTCACTCCTTTCCTCAGCTCAATTCTCTCTTTTCCTCCCAGGTACATAGAAAAAGAACCTGTATCTTCTCCATCTCTGAATGGCATTTCCACAATCTTGCTCAACTGGTGAGCGTGGATGCCCCAAACATCCCAGCCTACTTTAAGTAATTCTTTAAGATGTTCCACTTTTGCTTACTGCATCCGCAAGGCTTTAATCCAATCAACTTCCACTTGGAAATCACCAGGCCCAGACTTCGCACCTGGAACTCCACCTTCTGCGTTGACAGATAGAGACATGCCAAGAATTCGAGCTGGATTCATCTCCAACTTTGCATTTATCATGTTCCCTCTCCAAGTAGGTACATAACGAGTAAGTGGGATCTGCACAGCCGATAAAGCAATCTACATGTCAATACGTCATTCTCTTTCCACAAAGTGAACAAGTATTTTAAGTTAACCTTCTGCAATGAGATATAGCTAAAAGGATGAAAGAAATGAACTTACTTTTGCAATATACCAGTTTTCTTTTGGCACAAAAACGAATGCTTGCCATGAATTATCTTCATCTTGTCCAGGAGTATTGACCCAATTTTCTGTGTATATCTGCAGTTGGATTTGAGTGAGATAAGATTATTCCACAGTTCATCCACATACGAATACCAGCAGCTCAATGAAAACATGGACATCCCAAGCATGAAAGCATCAAAAATAGATGTGCTTAAGAATCACCAACTACAGACAAGACACAGAACTTACAGTAGAAATATAACATCTTCCATCTCCTTTAAGTTTAAGAGCTATCGTGTCATATCCATCCAAATCAATGAAGCCGTCAAACTGCAGGAAAAAGAAATCAGATGGAGAAGCCACTGACAGACAACAGACCATTTCCTCTATCTAGTAATATTGTATTTATTGTCTAGGCTCATTCAAAAATGATATGTGAATTATACTAATGGCATTAAGGCAAGGGGATTTTGTGAAGTTTCACCAGTAGTGCCTGATATCTGAGAAACACTAATCGCTCTTTTGATAGAGCCAATTAAAGAAAATAACAAAGGTTTCATTTCTACATATTATCTCATGGGACTGACTACCACAATCTAATGATTTGAGCAAATTAAAGTGAACAGAGCACTTTTGATGAAGAGCTATCACAATCACAAAGGAAACAAAAATAACATATGGTTAACTGTTAGAGACGACTCAAGTACAAGATGTGCAGATGGCCCAAGTTGATCGAGATGCTGACCCATCCATTATTTATCTACTTTGTTTTCAGTTCCCATGTATTTTTTATTTTCTGATGTAAATATAAACAGTTTTTATTTTCTCAGTTTGGTTTTCCGAAAAGTCCTCTCATTCTCTCCCTCTCTATTCTCTCGGTGTTCTAGGGTTTTCTCATCTCTTTCTTCAATATCTCATCTTGAATCTGTTACTTTTCATTATCAAACGGCAAAAAGAGGAGTTCAGAAAGCATTTATTTGGATGGTTAAGTAGCATTCACCATGAATAGGTGGTATGAACAAGGGGTGTACAACTTGAGAAGGGGTGGTGGTTACTCAATAACTAGGAGTTATATTGCACTGCTAGGGGGAATGCAAAGACTGCATATAGCAGATTTGATATGGAGTAATGTAGCACAGCCAAAACATAGGTTTTTTCTGTGGCTTGGAGCTCAAAGGAGACTGCTAACAAAGGAAAGGCTGGTGAAGTTGCAGATTCAAGTAGACAACATGGAGTGTTGTTTATGTGATGAAGATGAACAAAAAACTGAAACCAGTCAGCATTTATTTGTGGAATGCAACTGGATAAAGAATGTCCGTGCTGAGACGCTGCGATGGCTTGGTGTACAACTGCAAGAAGGAGATGAATAACATTAAAAAGAAGAAATGGAAACAGTTAAAGAAGGAAGTGGTTGCAGCAACAATGGGAGCTGTCTTCTATCATACGTGGAAGGCAAGAAATTGGAAGATATTTAAAGGAGCTAATGTAAATAGTGCAGATGCTGCAGAACAGATTAAGCAGGAAACATTAGTTAGATTAAGTAATATTCATAAGTCAAAGAAGGCAAATAGATGTAGGGAATTCTTGAGGAATATCACTGATGTATAGACTAGTGTTGAGATGGAACATTCATTGTACCTTTGAGGAGGTGATTATGATGTAAAGTGCTCAATATGTGCAATCATTTGGTTGATCAATGGTAATATTCACAATGTTACCAAAAAAAGTAGCATTCACCTTTTTAGACCGCATTCCACAAAAGCCACTCCGAGTCATATTCCACTTTGATCCTTCCATAACATCCAAAGAGAGGTTTCCGGAGAAAACACCTGCCAGAAACACCAAAAACCTATATATATTCAATGTGCGAAATGTGAACCTCAAGAAAAGTAACACTATTATAGTAACATCTTTTGAAATACTTTCAGAATTAATATCAAAAAAATTGACTACAATAGAAAAAAGGTTGAAGAAGAGACATAGGTGTGGCAGAAAAAAGAAATGATTAAGCTGAATTGTAGGTTCAGCGGAAGTCTCAGAGGTCAATGGCTTTCTCCACATACACACCTAAGACCCCAGACAATGCTACTCCAATTATAGTGACAACTGCATACAGAAGACAACAACAACAACAACAACAACAACCCAGTATAATCCCACAAGTGGGGTCTGGGGAGGGTAATATGTACGCAGACCTTACCCCTACCCTGAGGGGCAGGGAGGCAGTTTCCAGGAGACTCTCGGCTCAAGACAGCAACAAGAGACGATATATTAGTACTATCAATAGGCTCATACTAAAATAACATAAAATATATAACATAACATAAAATAACAGAATAACATCAATATAAGAAATATAGGAAATACGAAAAGGATGGGAGGTATACTAATATCCAACAGATAAATCCCTGCATCAGTAGCTGATCAGTAGCCTCCTAAGATTAACTCCTAACTGGCTAGTCTCACTCTAGTGCGCTGTAGAAATATCCACAACTTCCCCCTAACCTACAACTTTAATGCTCGACCTCCACAATGTCAAGGGCCATGTCCTCAGTAATCCTAAGACGCGCCATGTCCTGCCTGATCACCTCTCCCCAATACTTCTTAGGTCTCCCTCTACCTCTCCTTGTGCCCACCACAGCCAGTCGCTCACACCTTCTCACCGGTGCATCAGTGCTCCTCCTCTGAATGTGCCCGAACCATCTGAGTCTTGCTTCCCGCATCTTGTCCTCCATGGGGGCCACGCCTACCTTTTCTCGAATATCTCCATTCCTAACCTTATCCATCCTTGTATGCCCGCACATCCACCTCAACATCCTCATCTCTGCTACTTTCATCTTCTGGATGTGTGAGTTCTTAACCGGCCAACACTCGGTCCCATACAACATGGCAGGCCTAACCACTGCTCTATAAAACTTACCTTTTAGTGACGGTGGCACTTTCTTGTCACACAGGACTCCCGTCGCTAACCTCCACTTCATCCACCCCACCCCTATACGGTGTGTGACATCCTCGTCGATCTCCCCGATCCCCTGAATAACTGACCCAAGGTACTTGAAACTACCCCTCTTAGGGATGACTTGAGAGTCAAGCCTCACTTCCACTCCCGCTTCCGTCGGCTCGGCCCCAAATTTGCACTCGAGGTATTCCGTCTTCGTCCTGCTCAACCTGAAACCTTTTGACTCAAGGGCATGTCTCCAAACCTCTAGCCTCTGGTTGACGTCGCGTCGTGTCTCGTCAATTAGGACTATGTCATCAGCAAATAGCATGCACCATGGCACCTCCCCTTGAATATGATGCGTTATGGCATCCATCACCAGGGCAAATAGGAAAGGGCTGAACGCAGACCCTTGGTGCAACCCCGTAACAACCGGAAAATGCTCGGAGTCGCCTCCTACTGTCCTAACCCGAGTCTTAGCCCCATCATACATGTCTTTAATCACCCTAATGTAGGCTACCGGGACTTTTAACCTCTAAGCAGCTCCATAAGACCTCCCTAGGAACCCTGTCGTACGCTTTCTCTAGATCGATAAACACCATGTGGAGATCCTTCTTCTTATCCCTGTATTGTTCCACCATCCTCCTAATAAGGTGGATAGCTTCTGTGGTAGATCGCCCCGGCATGAACCCGAACTGGTTGTCTGAAATAGACACCGTCCTTCGCACTCTCATAAATCAATTAATTTTTCTCGATCATAAAGTTGGATAGGCTATAAGAACCCTTGGAATTTGACTATTTTTACATTGGTTGCTACAGATTACAACGCTCTTTCCTTATCGGGGACTTGGGACTGGTATGCTTTGTGATGCTCATGACGGAGGGCGAGTTGAAGAGCGCAGGTCGAGCAGGACTAGCAAACTTCTAGGCTGGCAAGCTTCTAAAAAAGGAGTGCACATGTAACCTTAGGCGAATCCCACATCGAAATGGGAGAGGAAAGTGAAGAGCTTTATAAGACATGACACAAGTTCACATGGTATGTGCGCTTTCGGGGCTTGATATGGCATAGCCCGAAAAGACAAATCCGTGCGGGCCTAGTCCCAAAGCGGACAATACGTGCCATGGGCTTGGGGCGTGACAAATATGGTATCAGAGCCGAGTCTCCCTCAGTACGATGGTGGGGCAAACCTCAGCGAGGACACTAAGTTCTGGGGGGTGAATGTGAGCCCATGACAGAGGGGGGGCTGAAGAGGGCGGGTCTATGTTGGAAGCTTCTGAAGAAGGAGTGCACATGTCATCTTAAGCGAATCCCACATTGGAATGGGATAGGAAAGTGAAGAGTTTATTAAAGCATGACACAAGTTCACACGGTACGCGCGCTTTTGGGGCTCGATGTGGCGAAGCCCGAAAAGACAAATCCGTTCGGGCCTAGGACCAAAGCGGACAATACGTGCCTTGGGCTTGGGTCGTGACATGCTCTGGGAGTATAGGTAGAAATAGAAATATCATGCTTTAAATATTTTCATCAGTTAGTTCATTGCACACCCTAGGAATTCCAGTAAGAGAATTAAGCCAGCCTTCTTCCAAGCAGATGAATTGGCATAAACAGACAGCAATGCAAAATGCAACATTGTCATCCCAACAAGCTAAGCATCAAATACTTTCAGTATCATAGGAGCAATTAAAGCTTAATGTTTAAAGTCCCCCAGGTGGCGGTACAAAATCAACCTTTATACGTTTTGATACAGAAATTAACGGAAAGAAATTCAGACATGTAGAGAAGTCACTATGTCTCAATACCTTGATTAAATCTAAGATAAAAGTTTCTAGACTTTAGCTTACTAAGACAAAACTTCAATATGCTCCCATTCTTATCTGCTTACTTTAACTTTAGCATAGCTGGCAAGGCATCTATAATTCTTTCCTGTGAGGAACTTGAGATTGTAAAAATTCTAATAGTTGCATCGCTTTTATGGCTAAACATCACCTCCATTCATCAAAAAGGCTCAGTTAGGTCTTTTTTTTCAAGGCTCAGACGGTTATGACCATTTTATTGTGGTATAGAGTCCTATTAATTTTTAAGTTGATCGTTTGAGAGCAGTATTGCATACAACTAGCAGTTTTTGCACTTAGACAAATGCCACTATAGGGCTCCGTAATTAACCGTTTGATTTGCCTTTCCTATCTAGTGAGAATTTCCTACACTCGCTATCTCGAATATTGTTAAAGGCTCATTTACTCCCTGAAGCTAGCGGAGACTAAGGTTTGACACGTCTCCTCGCTTAGGTGGCACTTAATTAGTAGAAGCATCAAAACGGTGACATGCACTTCATGGGCTTTGTCAGTGCAAATGTGCAATATATAGACAACAAATATAATTGGCAATTCAATATATAAATTTAACACAAATGTTCAGAATGATTTTTTTAGTATTTAGGAAACAAAATTAGAAATTTAATGAAAACAATAATCACTAAAGAAACCTAAAACTCATCTTTACATCTAATCAAAAATTTAAAATGCTTTTTAACTTGGTTGACATGATTTTTACTTCATACACTCAATTATAGTTTTTCAATTATTTGTCCAAAATTCTTTTTCCATTTTAGTTATATATCTAGCATTACATATATGTTTTGTTGTTTATAACCGAGAAATCTTTGATGGCCAGAGGCGCACGGTTTCAAACTCGATAGATAATGAGCCCGCCCTCTACCCTTCTCTACTTAAATGTAAGGGATTTGTCTGCGGCAAAGTTCAAACTTGTGACGTGCGCCTAACCAAGGGCCAAAGGCACACGGTTCGAAACTCGGGGGGGGGGGGGTTAAGGGTCCCTCCCTCTAGCCTTCTCCACTTAAATACTAGACTTGTGACTGCAACAAAGTTCGAACCCGTGACATGCGCCTAACCCATACATTTCTTTGCTAAAAACATTTAACTGCTATTTGAATTGTAAAACTAATTGTCTGTTATGTTTTCAGGAAAAACAAAAAATCTACCAAAGAACTATACAGCTTTTGGAGGCATCTAGCGAGCACATGCAGCCAAGTAACCTAAAGATAAAGTGAGAAAAAAAAACTTAAGGATTTTATAAGTGATTATGAACAATTAAAAGGGAAAAAGAAACTCCAACAGCATTTTATCTCTACAATGTTTCACTAGACCAAAGAAATAACCAAATACCAAAAAAGGAAACAAAGAAGACATTATGCGCGGTTAAAATAATTTACCAACATTTGTTGATCCATTTCCAATATCCTTAATCTCCAAAGCTGCTGAGGATAGACCTGACACATTATCATCAGCATATTTATTAGGCACTAACTTAATTTTTAATTTCAGTAAACATTTGGTCAAAGGAAGAAATTCCTCAGTGTCTATATGGTAGCTTGATTCTTGGAGACTCTAGCCATTGCTTGACTTTGTAACTGGTCCATTTCTTAGGCACTCTCCTTAAATACAATCATTTTGATGTTCAATAAAACTAATATAAAATTATGAGTGCCTCACGTGATAAATGCTTATATGAAAGACTATCATATTGGGTAAAACCAAGCAATACAGGCTTTGTAATAAGATATTCAAGAAAATGGAACAATATTTTTCTGTAACCGATCAAAAAAAAAAAAAAAAGAACAATATGTTCTGTAGAGCTGAGAGTCCACTTCCACTAAAAACCCTGTGCAACATAAGGCTATCAAAGCTATAATTGAAGGAGAGTAAATCAGGAAAACTAATTCCACTAATTCAACAGATTGGAATAATACCCAAAAAAAGCTCTGCTCAGCTATTACCAAGTACTGGTATTACATGCAAGGGAAGTATATCAGGTTTGGATACCTCCATATTCTGAATCTGAGTATAAATGCCATTTCTTGAGCTCATCCTTTGAATTAAAGTTGAAAATGTATCTTTCACTTGGTGGAACTAGGTCTTCAATGTTCCACGTGAGTGCTACAAGTGAAGAAAGTTATTACCAACTGAAAGTTACTACAATTGATAGAAACAGAAGTAATAAAGAAAGAGCACCAGTTTTCTGACATGCTGATTCAAGAAAGACATATTGTTACATACTTAGCATAAAACTGATCAACTACTAGCCAATATGAGGAAGCTAGATAGGGATCATCACAAATCCCAAAAGATAATACAAACACCATCATGAACTAATGAAACAAAAAGTAGGAGGAAAACACAAGAACATGACAAAACAAGTTAATTAATCTCTGTAGCTAAGCACATCAAAGGAGTTGTGCAGCTCAAAAAGGTTCTCCAGGTCCCGTTCTTCTTCCTTTTACATCATTTGCGAAATGCTGTCAAAAACTCCTAGTTCAGTCATTTTTATCTTTAAACCTCATTCAACTCCTGTTATACATAGAAGCCTCTCCACAATACACATGAAAGGACATCCAGAGAGATATCTAAGTTTCTAAAGGTGATAGGAATTCTCACCATCACCTAGCCATTTTAACAACTTATGTTAACTGATCTGTGTGAAATGGTAAACTAAAAGAAAGCATGACCCATTTTAACTGTCAGGCAACCAAGAAAGACTTTGAAGAAAAAAACCAAACATTTCATAGTGGCCTAACTAGCTGAAACTAAAATGACTTCCAAAAGCATTAACCTGTTAAAATAACTGAACAACCAGAGTCTGAAAGGGGCTTGCCTTTTCAATTCACATCTATGAGTGAGGATTTCTCTATCTCTTGCTCGCTTCAATCAGATCCTGACAACTTAGGAAAGAATGATGGCTCGCTAACAAGGCCCCTAAATGACTGCTCAGAAGGCCTACATATTTTTTTCCCCCAATTTGTCACTTGCTCGTCCCTCTCTCATGAAAATGGTCTCTCCTCTCCCGGCGGTTTAGATTCGAATCTATAGTCAGTTGCTAAAACGATTCCCATTCAAGCATTCTCATTAAATGTCAACGCTGCCTTTTTTTTAAACATCAAAATAATATGGTGAATGCAATTAATCAAGATGTATCTTAAGTGCAGCACATATAAGGTTTTTTTGTGGCAGTTAGGTGAATTTGGAAGGAGAAGTGTTTACGAGTTAGCTGGGATTTCATTTGTAACTGACTGTAGATATCAATCAAGATTCTTAGTTGCTCTATCTGCTGTATAAATACCAATCCGTCCCAATTAAACTCATTCTTTGGCTGCCAATTTAGATTCCCTCAGCTCATTCGTTAGTTCATAGCCTAGTCATTTCCAAGTTCTCACTGCTTTTGGTATTTTCTGTGAGTTATTAACTTTGCACTTTTGCATCACAAGATGGGGTGAATATGTATTCCGTCTCGTGTCAGCTAAGAGGATAACGAAATGAGCGAACATCAAACCCTAGGAGTATTTGGTAACAACAAATAGAAATGAAAAGCATCCGCTAAAACTATAGAAAGGAATCAGGTCGGTAGTGGTGAAATACCTCTTCTAGTAGCATTCAGCGATGCTTGCAATAGCGAGCGAAACCTTGACATATCTAACTTCCCCTCCCCTACGAAAACTCCTGCAACATTGAATTGAAAATTCATTCAAATTTCAGAACAGAACAACGAAAAGGAGGATTGAATTAAAGCCTTAGATTGCTTGAGATAGAAACAGAAGGTTTTTTCGAGCACACCAACAAATAAAAAAAATGATTTTGACAGATATCGATCACTGATCTCCGGGAATGCTCTCCGACAATCGGCGACTGGTGGTCACTTCTGCTACTATTCCTGAGTGGGTTTTACAGAGAAAGGACGAAAGAGAAGATTTTCTTTTTCTTTTTCTTTTTTGGGTTTAATTGATCTCTCAAAACATTTCTTTTTAGGAGCCAACCGTTAATATTTTAGAAAGAATTACCACAAAATACACATTGACTTCACACCATAATAAAAAATGGCCCATATTTTTAAGTTTTATCCGACGTAGCTCACATTGTACATATTTTGAAAGCACTAGCAAATTCAAAGGCAAAATACATACGGAGACACTTAAAGTTGGCACGATTTTTTAGTTAGACACCTAAACTCAAGGGTGTTCCTATTGAGCACTTATACTACCCGAAACTTATTCCAATTAAGCACTTCTTGCCGAGTTGGCACATAAAGTGAGTTTCACCCAATATAGGCGCGTGAAGACCCTAAAAAATAGTTTTTTTTCTTTTTTTTCTCTTTTTTATTTCCTTCTTCTTCTCCCTCAAAAACAAAACAAATCTGAGGCAGTCCCCATCTCTTCACTGCCGGAATCCGACGAGTGAACCGGCGGCCTCGTCCTCTCCAAAAAACCAACGAGCCCCCCTCTTCTTCTTCAACCCTAAGAAACCAGTTTCACCACGTCTCCTCATCTCCAGCCGCCGCCACAACAAACCACGCAGCCCTTTAACTTTGTGAAAACGAACAGGATCAAAATGCATAGACAATAAGAGTTATTACACCACATATCCTGGATCGGAAAAGAAATGGTGCTCTCAGCCACAGATGGAAAGGGGTAAAGCCGTGAAGATGGAAAAGGAAAGCCTATATGTGACGACCCGACCCGTCGTCACGTGAGTTACCGCCACGTTTCCCCCATTTTCTATTTCTTTATGCTTCATTATCAGTGTTGGGTGTGATCGAGTTGATTTGGATTGGTTCTAGAAGGAAACGAGACACTTAGTCTCTTCAAGGAAGGTTTGTTTTGGAAAAGTCAACCGGACGTTGACTTCTGTGTTAGAGGGCTCGGATATGAATTCTGATGGTTCGGTTAGCTTCGGGGGATGATTTGTGACTTAGGAGTGCGATCGGAAGTAATTTTGGAGGTCCGGCGTAGAATTAGGCTTGAATTGGCGAAGTTAGTATTTTGGCGATTTCCGGTTGAAGGTGAGACTTTGATCCGAGGGTCGGGATGGAATTCCGAGAGTAGCAGTAGCTTTGTTAGGTGATTTGGGATGTGTGTGTAAAATTTCAGGTGATTCGGAGGTGATTTGGTTGGGTTTTTGATCGAATGCGTATTTCGGAAGTTTTAGAAGAACTTAAGCTTGAATTCGATGTGAATTGATGATTTTAGTGTTGTTGGATGAGTTTTTATGATTGGAACAAGTTTGAATAACGTTGTAGGATGCATTGGTATTTTTGGTTGAGGTCCCGGGGGCCTCGGGGTGAGTTCGGATGGTTAAACGGAGAGTTTTGGAATTTTTCATGTTGCTAAGTCTGCTGCAACTGGTGTTTTCGTCTCTGCGAAGCTTGGACCGCAGAAGCGGTCTCGCTTGTGCGAAGATTGGACCGCAGAAGCGGTTGGGGAAGCCGCATCTGCGAAGCCGCAGATGCGGGATTTAAGTCGCAGAAGCGGGTTTTTGGATTATGGGAATTTCCGCAGAAGCGGAAGGAGACCGCAGGAGCGGAAGTCGCAGAAGCGACATTTTGACCGCAGAAGCGGTTTCTGCTGGACAGAAATATTTAATTCATCTTCGCGAAATTTTGAGAAAAATAACATATTTCACTTCGGACTTGGAGAGTTTTTGGGCGATTTTGAAGAGGGTTTCAAGGGCTTTGATCAGGTATGAACTCTTGGACTTAAAAACATGATTTTATGGTGTAAATACATGGATTAGAGCTGAAAACTTAAGAAATTAAAGGTCAAAAATGGTGGGTTAGGGCTTGAACCTAAGAGAGTTTAAACTAGGGATTTGAGGGGTCAAATGGACTCCGATTCTTGTGATTTTGATATGTATAGACTCGTGGCGAGATAAGGAATCCGTTGGTGTGGAAGTTTCTAAGTTTTGAGAAGTGGGCCCGAGGCTCGGGTTTTGCTAAATTCGGGAATTTTGTTGTTTTTCGATTATTTTTGATTGGGTTTTGTTCCCTTGGCATATTGTGACGGATTCGTTGTGGTTTTGGATAGATTCGACGCGCGTGGAGGCCGAATTGAGGGGCAAACGCGTCGCGAGCTAGAGATTTCGCCGGTTCGAGGTGAGTAATGATTGTAAATGATATTCTGAGGGTTTGAAACCCCGGATTGCACATCATAGTGCTATGTTGAGGTGACTTGCACGCCGGATAGCGAGCGTGGGGTAGAGCACCGTTGGGGATTATGACTTAGTCCATCCCGATTAATGATTTTATCACGTATTTGATTGAAATCAGTTTGCTATCATCATTATTTGGGCTGAATGCCATATTTGGGCTTCGTGCCAACTATTTGAGCCCTTCGGGGATTGTTGTTGAAAATTCCTCACTTATTTAATTATATATTTGAACTCAGTCATGTTATTTTCTACTGTTTTCAAAACTCAGCCATGTTTACTCTGTTTTAATACTCAAATGATATTTAAATGATGTTTTGGGCTGAGAAACACTGTTTTATTGTTGCCCGAGTGGCTTATATGATTTTGTTGACTGAGTAAGGCCGAGGGCCTGTATTGTGAGGATACTTATGGATCGGGCTGCACGCCGCAACAGTCACTGATATTGATATTGATATGAGGCCGAGGGCCTAGTTGATGCCACGATATGGCTTATTATTGCGCTTGGGCCGTAAGGGGCCCCTCCCGGAGTCTGCACACCCCCAGTAAGTGCCGTCGACGATAAACGGAGCGGGCTGCACGCCACAGCGATATGTGGAGCGGGCTGCACGCCGCATCGGTACCGGTACTGTTTGATGTGTTTACCTTATTTCATTGTCTGCCATTATATGTTGTTTGTACTACTGCTTGCAATATTTACCTATAGCTGTGGCATTATCTGATAACCGAGTGTGGTGCCCGTGAGGCGGACTTCTGTGCTTATCTGCACTATTTATTTTGCATTCAATTGCATAATTGTTGAAAAAGTCATTTTCAAAAGAGGTTTTAAACTGAGCTAAGATATTTCTAAAGGTTTTACAGCTTCACTATTTTTTTTTCTCAAAGGGTTTTTTTCACTGCCCCTATATAGCATGATGATTTGTTTTACATGATTTCTTACTGCTCAGCTATTATTTACCTTTATTACTCACTGAGTTGGAGTACTCACTTTACTCCCTGCACCTTGCGTGCAGTCGCAAGTATTTATCCACCCGGTAGCGGGTATTGGCTGCGTGGAGGCAGAGATGTAGAGGTTTAGCGAGGTGACTGCCAGCGTTCGCAGCACCACTGTCTTTCTATGTTATTCATTATTCCTGTTCAGTGTATTTCTAGACTTGTAAAGTGGAATTACATTCTTATAGATGCTCGTGACTTGTGACACCCCAATTAGGGCTGTGTGGGGTTGTAATTTCGTTAATTAATATCATTAAGTCATATCTTTGCTGTTCATTTATGCTTAACTATTTTTAAAGAGACGAGTTGGGTTAGTTGGCTGGCCTTGTCTTCACGAGAGGCGCCATCACGGCCAGTGTGGGGTTTGGGCCGTGACACTATAGCTTACCCGTCAATATCGAGTTTCCTCAGTAGGTAAGGCCCCTGCTTAGTCTTAGATAGCTCTGATTGGAAAGGTAACATTTTCGACACTATTGTTTCTCTCAGAGACAAGTTACTAGCAGTGAAGCACTTTTCAACTGTAAATGAACCAAATGGGTGCACTGAGAGCTCACCAAAATGTCCTCGAAGAGATTTCCGGCCACCACGCTGCCGCTGGACTTCATCGTCGGCGGCTAGCGACCCATTTCCTGATTGGGTGTAAATTAAGTTTTTCTTTTCTTTTTGAGAATGTTATTTTTATTTTGTTTATTAAATAGATTTAACATAGTTTTTCCTTTTTTTTACTCAAAATAATATATGTCCTTTTTTTATTCATCATTCGCCACGTCAGTAGCGAGTGCATTGCACAAACTTTGTAAGTTTGGCTGATTGTCAAAGAAGTGCTTAATTGGAATAAGTTTCGGGTAGTATAAGTGCTCAATAGGAACACCCTTGAGTTTAGGTGTCTAAATAAAAAATCGTGCCAACTTTAAGTGTCTCCGTATGTATTCAGCCAATTCAAAATATATGTTCTTACAACCATTGCTTCTAAAAGCTATGGAGTTATATCTGTGTTCTCACATTCTCACATCTTCTACATATGCTTCAAGGGGCCGTGTATTTTCTGTTTCTCCTCTTGCGTCACCTGATTGCAATGTAAGAAAATTGAAGAGTAGAAATCTACCATTGATGACCATTCAAAGCTTTGCTTTCGAAAATGGAATTTTATGAATTTGTTAGTTGTTTGGATTGGGTGTTGTTCCAATTGATTGAATATATCAAAAGGAGTTCAAAACTTAAATTTAAAGTGATTTGGAGTAGATTTGAGCAAGATTTGAGTTATGTCACACCTCCTTTCTACACTACTCCCGCGAGGGCGTGAAGGAGTTTTTCCACTTAAAGGACAATCGGAACGGGATTTGATTATTAAGATTTCAGAGTCGCCACTTGGGAGATTAATGGTGTCCCAAGTCATCGATTGAATCCCGAACCGAGGAAATTATGACTCTGTTAACAGTCCGCGAACCAGAAATCCGAGTAAGGAATTCTGTTAACCCGGGAGAAGGTGTTAGGCATTCCCGGATTCCGTGGTTCTAGCACGGTCGCTCAACTGTTGTATTTGATTTTATCTGATTTCAAAACATGTTCTAACTTATGTGCCTTTTATTAGTAACCCGCTTTTATTTTTTATTTTAATAAGAATTGCAACATCGTGAAAATGCGTCTCGAACCACGTCGCACCAGTGCACCCGTGGTTGTCAACACATTTCACTTCGTTGAGATTTAGATTTGGGTCACATAAATGTGCACCCGTATTTAGGAAGGTAACATTATTAAAAATACGCGCCTAGAGCAACTACGCGTTTATTATCTTTGGGGAAGACCGTCAAATTCGCTAAACGGTACGCCCGAATTCTAAGTCTTTTTATATAGCATTTATTGAGGGCCCCGCAATTTGTAGTTTTATTCGGCGAGGCTCGTCACATTTTAGTTAAAGGTCAATCCTAGAACAATCTACAATTCTCTACTCAATTTGTCTCTAAAAGTAAAAGAAATGCTAATCAATTCAAAACTCTGAGCTTGCTATTGGGCCTCGACGCCAGTCCTCGTACAGGAAGTCATTTGGGCCCAACGTGGGCAAAGACAGGCCCAGAAGTTGGGCGTCTAGGCCAAGATCGATTTCCCGGCAAAGACGAAACGGAGATGCCATAATTCAACTATGAACCATTTAAGAAGTTTGTCAGAACTCAAGCCATTCGCAAACTGATGGACTTACGGACCAATTTTTCAGAGTATTCAGATTATTTTGAGACACCTACACTCTAGCTGCTTTTAATCCCTGACTTTGGATTAATGTATGACAGTAGTACAATTCAATTATGATTTCACTTAACCTTGCATAAACATATCAACGACTCGAATAGACATGAACTAATTTTAACAATACTGGAAATTGAAACTGCATCATACTACATTATACTAGTAGCACACATTAAATTCATACAAACTATTAACTACTGAACTCAACATATACGTACTCAACTCAAAAATTTTACACATGAATTCCAAGACATTTCCTGTTTCAACTTTCAGCTAGCTTTTACCTTCAACAGTAAACTACACCAAATGACACTAACCTATTATGACTAATGAATACTCATAGTCCAAAATCCAAACAGTCCTTGAGTCAAACAACTTAGAAAAACAGTCCCAGTTTGAATACAACAAACAACTAATTAAGAACATAATAAAATTATTAAAGTGCAGTCTCTCAGCAGGAATTTCGAATCAGTTTCATTTCATACTTTCCACAAGTAAAGCTACATCAAATGGAGTTTTAGTTGTGTACCTGGAATATAAACAACAAGAGAAAAGTGGTCAGCAGTAGGGGACGAGCAGCAGTCGAATCACAGCCAAAAACGAACTCATCAGTGAGGTCACAAAATTTAAACAGGAGCAGAAACTCAACCACAGTCAACTCAAATATATTCAAATAAGCTTGGGATTGAATCCAATTATACCAGATAACCCTCAACAAACAGAAGCAAACCACCAAACTTGACTAAACCACAAATCTGACTTGAAAACACCAAAACACTTCTGGAATTATTAATAGACTAACTGAAAAGTGAAATCAGCCTAAAACTCCTAATGGAACAGTGATATTTTTGGATTTTTCTATTAGATTTTCTATTGTTTTTGGATTTTGAAGGTTTGGATTTCAAAACTAGATCTGAAATTAGAGAGAGAGCTTTTTGGGGGGAATTTTGGAGACTGAAAGCTTCTTTCACAAGGCAGAGATGACTGCCTTTTATAGGCAAAGTAGGGGAGAAACTTCAGATTTTAGCTTTGCACTCTAATCCCTATGTTATTTTCAACTTAGTCCTTAAGTTTTTAACTTGTTACTCAAGCTATCCTATCTATTTTCTGATTTTCACTTCGAACCCCTTCTAGAACATCCTAGTGGATACTAGTTTCCTCTATTCTATTTTAAACTAACCTGGAATTACCCTTTTATTTCTGAAGAAATTGCTAATCTAGATTAATTGTCCTCAAACACTAATTAATTAGAACTAAACCTTACAATGAATTAAAAACACATAATGAAGCGAAGAATTATTGGCACGGATTAATCAAAACAAAACTAAAATTGAAAGCTAGATAGAAAGACGATTAATATCCCAATTAAAGCAGGCTAACTAAAATCTAGAAAACTAACTGTTAATCACAAAATTTAGAAAAAGAATTAACAACAAATAAAACGACCATTAAACTAGAATTTAACAAAATAACATCAAAATAAGAAAAACTACACAAGGAAAAGAGACTTACTAATATTGAAACAAATTTCAACAAAATCAGGCTAACTGAGAGTTCACCACTGGCCATCTTCGGTGATATTTGACCTCCCACGACACACTGGAATCCACACGAGGAGGAGGAAGGTATCACATGACATTGATTTGGTTAATAATTTTGGGAGTTTAGGGTTTTGACCGGAAACTTCAACTCGATATTCGAACCGTTCTGGTTACATTCGAGCCAAGCGGCTATGGGGGTTGTGTAGAGGATGGTGTGACGATCCTACGGTGTAAATTTGGGGTCATTTAGCATAAGAGACGTCATGGCCGGAAAATCTTCCATCGATTATTCGACGGATTCTGGTGTGTGTTTGAGGGAAACCGTGGCAGATTTGGAAAGAGAGACAGAGAGGAACAAAGGGTGTTAATTTGGGGTGGTTTGGAGTGGTGTCGTTCGCGCGGCGTGGGTTTTCGGCGAGGCTCAGAGATGGTACGAGGAAGAAGGGGCTTGTATTTAAGGTTCTCATGTTTTTTAGACATTTTTATTTAATTAACCTGGGATAATGAGAGCCGTCGGATGGAAGTTAATGAAGGGCCACAATTACCCTTGATTTTTAACACAAAAGACGTAGTTTGGTCATGTACTACGTCGTTTTAATTATTTCTTGGACTGATGCTGGATTTGGGCTGCTGGGTGTAGGTTGAGCGTTTGGGCTGAGGAGGGAATTGGTTTGGGCCTGGGTGGGTACCTGTTCATATTGAGCTCAATTGCAACAGCCCCTTTTTTTTTTACATTTTCTCTTTATCCAATTTGTTTCATTTTGTATTTTTCTGATCTTTTGATTTTATTAAATGCTAAACTAAATCCCAAAAACAAATTGACTCTAACAATTATGCACCCTAATACAAATTTAAACTAAGAATGCAAAAAATGTTATTTTTGTTATTTTCCTCCTATTTGTTTCTAAAACAAATTAATACTAGTTAATACTAAATGTGAAATTAAAATCCCTAAACGCAAATGCATATTTTTTGTATTTTCATATGAATTATCATGCAACCAATTAACACAAAATTCAACAAAATTTACAAAAATTGTAAAATAATAAAGAAATTATTTTTATTTGAAACTTTTGGAATAATTTGCTTAAGGCAAAATCCAGCGTCTCACAGCTGCCCCTCTTTGCCCGAGAAACACGAAGAGTTTTTGTGCAAAGACAAGTGAGCGGAATGCAATTTTGCCCGTTCACATATTCCGTGTGAAAGCATTTTTGAAAGAGTTGACCGCCCCTGCTTCAGAGTTGCCTACATATCCTGGGCCTAAACAGAATCACAGGTCAGTGTTAGTTCGGAAGGTTTGGTAGCTGGCACTACCCAGGAGCCTGTGATTTCACTACTGTTGCTGCTGTTACTGCTCGCTGACCTCCTTATTATACCGTGTTAAAATAAAAGAAGCTAGCCTAAGCTATGATCTATGAATTACAAGAATAATCCTATCTATGTCTTCAAACTTGCTCTTGTGTTGCCTTGAACTTGTATCTTGTATTCTTCTGATGGGATTCTTGTTGTTGCCTTGGCTATGTTTTGCCATTCCTCCGAGTGATGCTTGACCGCTGCAATTTGAAATATGTGCCCATTTTCAGGTGGGTTCCTAGTTGCTGACGCTTGAAAAGTATTCCCTTGTTCATTAGGTGGGATCCTGACTGCAACAAAATAAACAAACAAAGAAAATTTCTGCCCCAGTTGGTGGCTGGGCAGACTGTGAGCTGTTTAGCAAAATTGATACGATGGTGAGAGCAGAACTAACGACTTGATTGGCATGTACGACCTTTGTGAGTAAAATCATTTGACTAAAATTTTATCCTAGGAGAAACTTCATCAGACTAGGTTTTTGTTATCTTAGGAGAAGGATTCATCATACTAAAGCATTGACTCTAGGAGAAAATTCATCAGACTAGGTCCATTTTTGATTATCTTAGGAGAGAGTTTCATCAGACTAAGATTTTGATCCTAGGAGGCGGTTCCTCAGACTAGGGTGTTTTGTTATCTTAGGAGAAAGATTCATCAGACTAAGATTTAGACTCTAGGAGAAGATTCATCAGACTAGGTCTTTTGTTGTCTTATGATCTTAGGAGTAAGTTTCATCAGACTAAGATTTTGATCCTAGGAGGCAGTTCCTCAGACTAGGGTGTTTTGTTGTCTTGTGATCTTAGGAGAAAGTTTCATCAGACTAAGATTTAGACTCTAGGAGAAGATTCATCAGACTAGGTGTTTTGTTGTCTTAGGAGAAAGATTCATCAGACTAAGATTTTGACTCTAGGAGAAGGTTCATCAGACTAGGTCTATTTTGTTATCTTAGGAGAAAGATTCGTCAGACTAAGATTTTGACTCTAGGAGAAGGTTCATCAGACTAGGTCTATTTTGTTATCTTAGGAGATTTGTCAGACTAAGATTTAGACTCTAGGAGAAGATTCATCATACTAGGTCTATTTTGTTATCTTAGGAGAAAGATTCATCAGACTAAGGTTTTGACTCTAGGAGAAGATTCATCAGACTAGGTCTATTTTGTTATCTTAGGAGAAAGTTCCATCAGACTAAGATTTTGACTCTAGGAGAAGATTCATCAGACTAGGTCTATTTTGTTATCTTAGGAGAAAGTTTCATCAGACTAAGATTTGATTTGGAGAAAAATCCATCAGACTAGGCCTTTTATCCTAGGAGGAAACATTGTGAAAAGTAGTGGCAAAGGTCAATGACTTGAGAAACTTCCCTTTTGTCGGCTCTCCTCTTCTTCCTTTTCCTTTTCTTTCCTTTCTTGTCCCCTTACTGTTGAACCAACTTTCTTGCACTGCTTTGTTCCTGTTTCAAACAACGAAAACTTGTGAGTTTAAAATGTGGTGGTTGGTTTGTGGCCTTGAACTTTGAAGGCGGCCCGATATCCTCCATTTGTTGCATTGCATGGACTGTCATCTCCCCAACCCTTATGTTTCATATAAATCCCACGGCATGTCTATTGCCCCCCACTTCGGGTATATGATGTTCTTTCTTGGCTTAACCACTGGCTTCGGTCTTGAGTTTATTGTTCCTTCACTCACCATGATAACTGATTCCCACTCGAAGATCTTGCTTGTTTATTGACTAACCACTTTGTTTGCTACCCTTGACACGGAGAATACCTCTGATCCGTTCACCAAAACACCCTCCATCTGTTGCATGGTTCCTAAATTGAGACGTATCAAACCCTTGTATTTCACACGAATCCCAAAGCATGTTGATTGTGGCCAACTCATTGTGCCCGCTTGTTCTCTCCTGACTTGACGCCTTGATGTGTTCAACAGGTCCCATTTTGTTTAATTGGAAAGCTTGGTGGCAGATTTTAAAGTCATTTCTCACTTGTTTTGAACAACCAACCCATGAAGAGGGAGTAAAACAAGGTGGGAGGAATAGAGTAAAGGATAGTGGAAAGAGGTGATTCCTAACAAGAAACCTACAGAGTAGCAAACCATCAGATGTGGACACCGACTCTAGCGACCTTGACATGCACCTGCAGCCTACTCTGTTTAGCAAATCTGATGTTCGGCTCTTGTTGTACCTTTTCGCCGTGAAACTGGGCTTCAATGCTCCGCTTGCCCAATCTGATTCACCATCCTTAGTCGACTTGTGGTGCCCGTAGGGTTTTCACCATCAAGCCTCTCTCATTTTGGTTTTTCCTCTCGTCTCACTGTCGCCTTATGGTGCCCGTGAAGGTTTTCACCAATAAGACTCTCTCATTTTTGATTTCTCTCGACTTTCATCGCCTTGGGGTACCCGTGAGGGATTTCATCAACAAGACTCTCTCATTTTCATCATTTTTCTTCTTGTACCGGAGTGTTTGCTTCTTGTACCGGAGTGTGGCCCCTGATATGATTCACCTCTACTCGCTTGACTCGGCATTTCTTGAAGACTGATCGGAAGGTCTTTCTTTGGACCGTAATGCAGGCTTTTGGATGGGGATAGAAAGAAAGGGTGTCAAAGGCTCAAAACAATTCAGCATGGGTTCAAAAGTACAACTTTCGAAAGCAGATTTCTCACAACAACCACAACTTCTGCCCCAGTTTCTTTCTTGGGGATTTTTGGATTTTTATTTTGGTGTGACTGAACCTCAGAGAGGCTGCCTACGTACCCTTTCGGGATCAAGTCAAACGTAGTTCAGGCCACTACATTTGTTGTTGCGATCTTTCTTCCACTTTTCTTTTCTTTTCTTTTCATTCTTTTCTTTTCCTTTTCTTTTTTTTCTTTTTGCTTTTTCTTTTCTTTTCTTTTCTTTCTTTTTGCTTTTCTTTTCTTTTCTCTTCTTTTCTTTTCTTTCTTTTTCTTTTCTCTTCTTTTCTTTCACTATCCTTTCACTATTTTTCTCTTGTTTCTCCACTTACTTCCCCATTCGAGCTTGCGAGTCTTATTATTGATTCCAAAAGAGGGGTATGCAAGAAAATAATCGAGGTTCAAAGGAGTAACAAAGGATAAAGTGTTTGGATAGTAGAATAAAATGCCTTCGTCATTCCAATATTCAAAACATGCCAAGTACAAACTACGCAATTAAACATCTTTTGATTGACTCACATATTTGCCTACTGTATTTGTCAATTACTTAGCACCATTGGACAACAATCTCGGTACCACGAACGGTCCCTGTAGACTTAAGGGCAAACTTGCCTTTGGCTTCAAACCGATGCGGCATGATGCATTTCCACATTATTTCTTTATGTTCTACTTGCTCCCAGTTTCACTTGATTTGGGCTCGAAGTGATCTCAAAATGCCTTTACTTATTTCCCTTGAATGTCCTTACGTCTTCAACATTGTTTCATTGCTTCATTACTAAACTTGACTTTTAAAACAGGCTGAGAATTATGCGTGCATGTCGTGTCACTAGAACCAGCATGAAAAGAATTGTAAAAGTGAAGAACTAAATAAAATGACTAGAAACGGCGAGAAACAGAGAATTGCATTAGACTGACGGTGAAAGGGTTGAAACAACAACACAAGCAAACGAAACTAGTTACAGCCCTTGAACAAACCTAGACGGTACTAAACAAGCTATTATGACTAAACAAAGCAAAAGTAAAAGATAGAAGGGTTTGAATCACAAGACAATGTCCGGATTACAACCCTGAAACTAACCCGGACAACAGAAATGACAACAAAATAATCCACTAAGACTCCACTCTATCTAACCAAGAGATGGAGCGTCTTTCCAATTACCAAGCATGGCATCCTAGCCACTGAGTTTCACATCAATATTGCCAAGGCCATTATCAACTTTAATCAACTAGTTCCTAAGAGAAATTGCATGCTCCTTGCCATTGTCATTGACCACAACTACCCCTTCTTGAATCATTCTTTCTATTTCTCTTTTCAAAGAGCGACAGTCTTCAATGCTATGCCCCTGGACATTAGAGTGGTACATGCATCGGACAGTAGGATCAAAGCCTTTCGCATCTAGGTCTGGAGTATATCCAAGGAGCGGCTCAATCAGGCCAGAATGCTTTAACTTTTCAAACAAACTTGTGTAGGATTTGCCGATGGGCGTGAAATTATCTTTTTGCCTTTGTTTCCCTCCATGCCTCAGTTTTCTAGGATTGTTGGATGCTTGAAAGTGCTGTGAAGACACACGAGAGCTTTGGGCTGCTGGTGCCTGCTCCGGGGAGTGACCTGGTGGTTGGACAGATGGTCGGATGTTGTTTGGTGGATAATAATGGGGTGGCTTATGTGGAGTTTGGGGACGTTCACGGGGTCGGTATTGTGGCTGATAGCGTTTAGCAAGAACGACCACAGGACCCTGTCGTCCGTGGAGGCAATGACCTGATGGTTGGACAAAAGATCGGATGTTGTTCAGGGGATAGCATTGAGGTGGATTATGTGGAGCTGGGGGATAGGTTTGGGGTTGGTGTTGAGGTTGAACACATTTAGCAAGAATGATTACCGGACCCTGTCGTGGGCGGGGCTCAGCAACACCTTTTCTATCAATGGCATGACTATCCCGAGCAACCTGTTCGTTCCATTTGAGCCAAAAATCCTTAAAACTTTCCCTGGGTTTCTTTTCCGTTTGAGATAGGGAGGGGCAACTTGGGACAATGTCTTTATTGTACTGAAAATGTCGCACAAAATCTTAAGCCATGTCACCCAATGTAGGCCACTTACCGACATCGTGACGATTATGCCATTCTAACGCTGCCCCAGTCAAGCTCTTACTGAAGTATGCCATCAACAAGTCATCTTTCTCCCCAACACTTCCCATTTCATTGCAATAGACCCTCAGGTGGGCTACCGGATCTCCACACCCATCGTAAAAGTTAAATTTTGGCACTTTGAACCCCGCGGGCAGGTGAACGTCAAGGGACGCAGACAGTTCTTTGCAAGACATGTTACCATGGTCTCCCATTCCTTGCATGTTCTTTAAGGATTGTTCTACGCCTTTCAGCTTCATGGATATTTCATTTCGCCCTACTTTTCCTGTAACCTTTTCATTTCCAGCATGAAGCTCATCCCGAGGGCTCTTCCTGTATGAATCAAGAACCTTGTGGGCGACTTTTGAGGGGTAATGTTGGGCATCACAAGCTTTGAGTGGGTATTCATTGTTGAGTGTAGTGGATATGACAGGAAGAATTGGTGGTGGCGGGGGTGGTGCCTTCCCAGTCATCCAGGCTTGATACATGTCTGCCATGTGTTGTCTCAACATCCGCACCTCTTCAACCAACCCATCATCCCGTTCATCCACCTGCTGTCGGGTACCGGTACTAGCCAACTCAGTTCTATTGCTATTTGCCATTGCCTTTTGTCCTTGTGTTGTAAAGAAGAGTTACCACTTTAAAACCACAAACCAACCACCTTTCTGGAATGACACGACAAAATGAAACCACCACGTTAGCGTTAGGGCATTTAACATATTAGTAACAACTTTTGATTGGTCGCATGCGTCATCCCGACTTTTTCCTTCTTTCCTTATTTCCAATTGTAAACTTTCCCTTTCTTTGTTTTTCTTCTTTTTCTCTCTTTTTTATTTTTACTTCCTCTTTTTTTTTTACCTCTTTGCCTTTTCTTAATTTTTCTTTCCTTTCTTTCTTGTTTTTCCGCTATTTTCTTTCTTTTTGCCTTTTTGTGGTTTTTCCTCTTTTTCTCTTTTTTTTTCTTTTTCTTTTGGTTATGGTCGAATCCTACGTGGATTGCCTACGTATCATGACCCCGCATGAATCAGACCGAGCGTAGTTCTTGCAAATTAATGCAAAAATAAAGAGATATACTTTTTTTTTTGGGATTTTCCAAATTTGGTTTTCTTTGAAGGGAAACTACAGAAGCAGACCCAAAATAACAAACTACAAACTCGATGATTAAAACTAGATCAAGAGTACATCAAAGCTTCACATCCTGGGACCCGTGGGGCATCACTCGGCATCGCCACAGGCTTCCGCAAGACTGAGAAGGTTTCAATGTCGACTGCGACTATCTTTTAAAAACAACTGGCCATGTAATGGCTTATTTTGACAAAGTGGCTATTTTTGCAAAATTTCAATTGAGAAGACAAAACTCGATTTTGCAGATACGGCCTTTCAACACTTCCGAGAGGGAGATTTTAAGGCTGTGCCCGCAAACCGTTTTAAAATGATTCAGGGTGGCTGTTCTTGTAAAAACAGCCTTCCGGCGCCCTTTTGGGGACATTCGACTTATTTTTTAACAAGAATGACGTCACCAGACTTATTTGACAAAATATTAAGATTTTTGGTATTTTTGGCTATTTTTGCAAAAGGGATGGTTGGACCCTATGAGGGTTCCCTACGTATCTCACATCCGGTGAGAATCAAACCAGCGTAGTTTGGGCCGATTAATAAACTATTTTAAAACAAGTCCCCTTTTTTNTTAGTAACAACTTTTGATTGGTCGCATGCGTCATCCCGACTTTTTCCTTCTTTCCTTATTTCCAATTGTAAACTTTCCCTTTCTTTGTTTTTCTTCTTTTTCTCTCTTTTTATTTTTCTTCCTCTTTTTTTTTCCTCTTGCCTTTCTTAATTTTTCTTTCCTTTCTTTCTTGTTTTTCCGCTATTTTCTTTCTTTTTGCCTTTTTGTGGTTTTTCCTCTTTTTCTCTTTTTTTTTCTTTTTCTTTTGGTTATGGTCGAATCCTACGTGGATTGCCTACGTATCATGACCCCGCATGAATCAGACCGAGCGTAGTTCTTGCAAATTAAATGCAAAAATAAAGAGACAATTTTTTTGGAATTCTTTTTTAAAATCTTCATTAATAAACACCGATTACAAGTGATACTAGACTATTTATTTTTCTAAAAGGGAAGAATTACAAAACAGACTTAAATAAAATACAGACTCGATTAACTGGGAATGCATCAAAGCTTCAAATCCTGGGGCCCACGGGGCATCACTCGGCATTGCCATGGGCCTGTGCAAGACTGAGAAGGTTTCAATGTCAACTGTAGGCTATTTAAAGAAACCTGGCCATGTAATGGCTTATTTTGATTTAAAAAGAAAAGTGGCTATTTTCAAAAATATTTATTCTAAGAAAACAAAGACTCGGTTTCGCAAATACGGCCTTTCAGCACTTCCGAAAGGGAGATTTTAAGGCTGTGCCCGCAAATCGGTTTAAAATGACTCAAGGTGGATGTTCTTGCAAAAAAAGCCTTCCGACGCCCTTTTGGGGACATTCGGCTTATTTTTAAACAAGAATGGCGTCACCCGACTTATTGGATAAAAATTAAAATTTTGGTATTTTTGGCTATTTTTGCAAAAGGGGTGGTTGGACCCGATGAGGGTTGCCTACGTATCTCACATCCGGTGAGAATCAAACCAGCATAGTTCGGGCAAATAAAACTTAACTATTTTCGAAAACAAGACTCTTTTGTTTTTGTTGGCAAATACACTATTTATGAAAGCAAGATTCTTTTTATATTTTCTTTTTCAGTGGCAAATAAACAAACTAATTTGAAAATAAAACTTTTTTTTGTTTTTCCATTGGCAAACAAAACAAACTAAAAAACTACTTTTCTTCTTTTTTCCTTTCATTTTCTCAAAAAAAAATCCGGCAGCATTTCGGCACTACTTGGACATTGGTTTTCTAATATAGGTAATTAACTCTCTACACTGCTATTTTCTCTTTTTCTCTCTT
>NW_017670424.1:320494-347467 GCF_001879085.1 Nicotiana attenuata
TTTTTTTATTTTAATAAGAATTGCAACGTCGTGAAAATGCGTCTCGAACCACGTCGCACCAGTGCACCCGTGGTTGTCAACACATTTCACTTCGTTGAGATTTAGATTTGGGTCACATAAATGTGCACCCGTATTTAGGAAGGTAACATTATTAAAATATGCGCCTAGAGCAACTACGCGTTTATTATCTTTGGGGAAGACCGTCAAATTCGCTAAACGGTCCGCCCGAATTCTAAGTCTTTTTATATAGCATTTATTGAGGGCCCCGCAATTTGTAGTTTTATTCGGCGAGGCTCGTCACATTTTAGTTAAAGGTCAATCCTAGAACAATCTACAATTCTCTACTCAATTTGTCTCTAAAAGTAAAAGAAATGCTAATCAATTCAAAATTCTGAGCTTGCTATTGGGCCTCGACGCCAGTTCCTTGACAGGAAGTCATTTGGGCCCAACGTGGGCAAAGACAGGCCCAGAAGTTGGGCGTCTAGGCCAAGATCGATTTCCAGGCAAAGACGAAACGGAGATGCCATAATTCAACTATGAACCATTTAAGAAGTTTGTCAGAACTCAAGCCATTCGCAAACTGATGGACTTACGGACCAATTTTTCAGAGTATTCAGATTATTTTGAGACACCTACACTCTAGCTGCTTTTAATCCCTGACTTTGGATTAATGTATGACAGTAGTACAATTCAATTATGATTTCACTTAACCTTGCATAAACATATCAACGACTCGAATAGACATGAACTAATTTTAACAATACTGGAAATTGAAACTGCATCATACTACATTATACTAGTAGCACACATTAAATTCATACAAACTATTAACTACTGAACTCAACATATACGTACTCAACTCAAAAATTTTACACATGAATTCCAAGACATTTCCTGTTTCAACTTTCAGCTAGCTTTTACCTTCAACAGTAAACTACACCAAATGACACTAACCTATTATGACTAATGAATACTCATAGTCCAAAATCCAAACAGTCCTTGAGTCAAACAACTTAGAAAAACAGTCCCAGTTTGAATACAACAAACAACTAATTAAGAACATAATAAAATTATTAAAGAGCAGTCTCTCAGCAGGAATTTCGAATCAGTTTCATTTCATACTTTCCACAAGTAAAGCTACATCAAATGGAGTTTTAGTTGTGTACCTGGAATATAAACAACAAGAGAAAAGTGGTCAGCAGTAGGGGACGAGCAGCAGTCGAATCACAGCCAAAAACGAACTCATCAGTGAGGTCACAAAATTTAAACAGGAGCAGAAACTCAACCACAGTCAACTCAAATATATTCAAATAAGCTTGGGATTGAATCCAATTATACCAGATAACCCTCAACAAACAGAAGCAAACCACCAAACTTGACTAAACCACAAATCTGACTTGAAAACACCAAAACACTTCTGGAATTATTAATAGACTAACTGAAAAGTGAAATCAGCCTAAAACTCCTAATGGAACAGTGATATTTTTGGATTTTTCTATTAGATTTTCTATTGTTTTTGGATTTTGAAGGTTTGGATTTCAAAACTAGATCTGAAATTAGAGAGAGAGCTTTTTGGGGGGAATTTTGGAGGCTGAAAACTTCTTTCACAAGGCAGAGATGACTGCCTTTTATAGGCAAAGTAGGGGAGAAACTTCAGATTTTAGCTTTGCACTCTAATCCCTATGTTATTTTCAACTTAATCCTTAAGTTTTTAACTTGTTACTCATGCTATCCTATCTATTTTCTAATTTTCACTTCGAACCCCTTCTAGAACATCCTAGTGGATACTAGTTTCCTCTATTCTATTTTAAACTAACCTGGAATTACCCTTTTATTTTTGAAGAAATTGCTAATCTAGATTAATTGTCCTCAAACACTAATTAATTAGAACTAAACCTTACAATGAATTAAAAACACATAATGAAGCAAAGAATTATTGGCACGGATTACTCAAAATAAAACTAAAATTGAAAGCTAGATAGAAAGACGATTAATATCCCAATTAAAGCAGGCTAACTAAAATCTAGACAACTAACTGTTAATCCCAAAATTTAGAAAAAGAATTTGCATAGGACCTAGGTTATGATTTCTTCACACGGGCTGTTTTCAAGGCCCAAAATGGCTGAGGATCTGAATTTATTAAGTTCATGGACCCAAATGTAGTAATTCTTAAACACTGTTAATTAATTAGGACTATTTCTTTTATTATTAGAGACAAATTAAAATAGAAAATTATAGATTGCTTTAGGTTTGCGTTTTAATAATAAAACGAGATGAGCCTCGCTAAACAAAACAAACAAACTGCGGGGCCCTCGATAAATGTTTATACAAAAATACTTAGACTTCGGGATGGGCCGTTTAGCGAATTTCACGGCCTTCCCCAAAGATAATAACGCGTTAGCCTCTTTAAGCGCGTATTTTAATAACATTACCTTCCTAAACTCGGGTGCGCATTTATGTGACCCAAATCCAAATCTCAACGAAGTCAAAATATGTCAAGGATCGCGGGTGCATTTATGTGACGCGGTTCGAGACATGTTTTCACGACGTTGCAATTCTCTTTAAAATAATAATAATAAAAGCGGTTAAAAGCACATAGATTAAAACATGTTGTAAAATCAGATAAATAAGCCAAATATGACAGTTTAGCGACCGTGCTAGAACCATGGAACCCGGGAATGCCTAACACCTTCTCCCGGGTTAACAGAATTCCTTACTCGGATTTCTGGTTCGCGGACTGTTAACAGAGTCATAATTTCCTTGGTTCGGGATTCAACCGGTGACTTGGGACACCATTAATCTCCCAAGTGGGGACTCTGAATCTTACTAATAAATCCCGTTCCGATTGTCCTTTAATTGGAAAAACTCCTTTACATCCTTGCGGGTGTATGAAAAAGGAGGTGTGACACAGGTCAATGTATTTTTTTTTTACAATGAGTGTCCAGTCCCCTTCTATAACTACATATCTTTCTATTTATAAGGGCACATGAGTCACAAAAACCCTAATAGTACAGATCCGAGGAATATTCACTAGAATATTCTCTTCGAAGTCTTATTTCTAAAACTAGCTGTTGCTGCTCTGCTAAAGGGAGTACTCATCCTCGTCCTCGACATTCGTTGAGTCCTCGACCTCGCCTTCGCCCTTCGTTGAAATCAACTTGATGACACATGGCGTCCTTCGAAGGCCTTCTTAATATCGATTAAGCTCACATATAATTATGACAAATTCTAGCTCATACAAGTTAGTCCCTCCGCTTGTTGAGGTCGTCTTCGTGGGCGAGTTCAATGAGCGGATAATAGCGGTCATGGTCGTTGTGACGAAGAGCCGACGTGGCTTTTTGTGAACAGTATATTTCAAACTCTTGGTTTTCCGGGTGACTTGCTGGAACCGTTTCGTCCATGAAAAGGAGTGACATCATGACGTCACTCATCATGATGATGCTTGTTCCCGAGCGTCGCATCGATTTACGCGTGGCTTTTATTGGCTCGGCCATTTTGATTCTTGTGTCAATCATGATGAGTCGTTTCGGGTCTCGTGCCTTCATCTCTCTAAATAGGGATCGTTCCCTCATTATTCAAATTTTACTCTTTGGAATCAACTTTGTTCTTGCGCAAGTTTTTCTGTGATTCTTAAACCCTTTTTGCTTCCCGATTTTCAACTTCTTCACATACTCTTATCTTCCATAAACTTATTAACCATGTCCAATCTTCCCTCTAATGTTGATGAAGAGAGTCACACCATTCCTTTGGCTATTGTGTTCCCTGCTCATGGGGAAGGTGTCGTCGCCGCTATAGAAGATGAAGCTCTTCCTTTAGAGGAGATCATTCCCTGCATCCCTAAGGCTAGGTCCGATTTTAAATGGTAGCCGGACGTGATGACCGGACAATTTCTGTCGTCGATGAAGCCCAAGCACTTGGCTTAATTCAAAACCAAGCTCAGCTTTCCTAGCCATGTAGAATTGATCCCTGCTGGTGAGGACAAAGTGCACGTTCACCGTCCCGGATATTATGCTCTCTATGCCTACCCATTTACCATTGGCTACTCGTTCCCCCTTCTCCCGCTGGTGGAGGGATTTTGCGCCATTGTAGCGTTTGTCCCGCTTAGCTCGCCCTTTATGTTTATAAGGTCATCAAGATGCTATGAAAATTTATAGAACTTGCCGGGGTTGAGGTCACGGTGCGACACTTGGTGCATCTGTTCGCACCTAGCCTCTACAGAGGGATGATGTTGAACCTTCGACATTGTGGGGGCAAATGCTTGGTGGTGAAGATGGACGATAAGAGTAGTCGGCAATTTTGGCTTGACTACTCTACGTCAAGACTGAGACCCTCGTGGCTAATGCCGACGGTTTCCCCAAGGCCTGGAACCATACACGTAAGTGATCGATTTTTTTAAAACCTTTTGAAGCACCTTGTTCATCTCAAATTGGTCGAATAATTCTTCTCTCCCCGCAGCAACTAATCATCCTCCTCTTCTGGTGATACGTATTGCTGACTGATTCAAGCAGGTTCTCCCCTACACGTGGGGATTAATTACTGGCCGAGGTTCTTTCAGAAGTTCATACCGGCCCTCCCCTTGACATGTAATTTTTCTCTTCTGACCGTGATCGTATTTTATATTGGCTTGTGTCATTATAAACCCCTATGCATATTCTTTTTTAGGTTTAGTCAGGGGGACAACAAGAAGGAATAGGGCTCTCATGACCACAATTAGGAGGAGAAGGGACGCTACACCTTTTGTCTCCGCCCCCGTTTTAGCCATTGTGCCTTCTGCCTCTGCCCCTGTTTTGGCTGCTACGCCTACTCCTCCTTTGTTTTTGCTTGTTGACGAGGATGATGAAGTCTCACCCAATGATGGGGACCTACGTCCCCGTAAAAGGAAAGTTGTGGACGCATGATGGGAGTTCCTTTGGTCGTTGACTCAGCAGAAGGTAAATTCACGCTTCGGGAGACGGCAACGATACATGTTGGGGATGATTTTGGAGCAAGCTCTGAGGCCCCTCAATTGGAAGAGGCTAATGAAGGCGTGCCTTTACATCCCGAGGGGGAGATGGTCGTGGAGAGGACGCTGGGTGATAGCTCCATGTCTGCAAGGCAAGAGGGGGCTTCGTCTACCAGGCTGGTAGCGGATGTTTCTCCGGCTGACTAGGACAAAGGGAATGATGTCATCGAAGAGGGCGATGAGTCAGGTCCCGATATGGACCGTGACGATCTTAGGATGATCGATGAGGGACTCAATCGGACGAGGTGAGGATGGATGGAGGCTCAAGGACCATCACGATCCCAATGGATCGTGATTTGCTGAGAATACCGAGGAGGTGGTCCCCGCTCTCGGTCCTCTTTGCTTCGATGCCTAGGGTGTGACCATCAAGGAGATAAATGACAGTTCCCTGTCAAAGAACATTGACGGTCTTGTTCTCAGGGTAAGTATGGTTGTTGTTTGTTCTTTTCCCTTTGTCTTAACTCGTTTCAAAGTTTTAACTTTTGCCTTTTCTTTGATTTAGAGATAGTCATTCTGGAAATTGAGAGTGCTCAAAGGGAGAGGAGACGGAAATAACTTTATGTAATGTTGAAGGGTAAGTACGAAGAGTACCATAGAAAGTACAGGGAAGCTTAGAGGCTACTTCATGAGGGGGCGGAGAAGAGATGAAGAAAAAAGATGAAGAACTGATCGCGGTCGTGGAGAGGCTCAGCATCCTCGGGGGGGATCTTAAGAGAAAAGAGGAGGATCTTGAGCTGAGTAAGGGTGTGGAAGCCCAATACAGCAACCTTCAGAATCCGGTGGACCAGCTGCAAGGCCAGTTGGACGGGTGAGTTTCAAGTGGACGCTCTCCGGGGGGAGGTTGTTGAGAAGCAAAAACTGCTCGAGTAGGCGAAGTCTTCCTGACTGGATGCTCAGATAAAGGTTGACATCCTCGAGCTGGCGAACAGGACTCTCCATTCTGAGCGGGGTAATTCTCTTTCAACGGATAGGGCGAAAGAGGACCGACTTGAGGAGAGGATTGGAGAGTTGGACAAAGAAAACTCCGAGCTGCATGATCGAGTTGCTGCTCTTGAGGCCAAGAAGGCCCAACTGCATGCGCGGCCCTCTGCGCTAATACTTCTGAGTATCCAAACATTCCTCGAGAGCTGTACGAGGAGTGGATCCATGCTGAAGCCCGGCTAGATGTGATCCGTTATTTGAATAAGGCGGGCTCTATTTCTGAGAAGGCCCTCAAGGATGCTCGAGTCAAAGCTCGTGAGACTCGGATCGCTTGTGACTATTTCTTGCCACACCTCAACATGGTTTCGAGGTGTAGAATGGCTTGCGGATGGTGCTTGGTATGACTCCACTTACAGTCAAGGCGAGGATGGGTAGGGCATCGGAGATCGGGATGGTGATGGCCACTAGTTTTTTTTTAACTTCTTATATATTTTTGTTGGCGTCTTAGAGCACTTTTGTAAAAACTCTTCATCTGAATATCAATGTTGACTTTTGTTTTATATGCACCTTTTTCATTTCTGTGTTTTGTTTTTGTACTTGCATATTTTGCTTTTGTGCATGCACGTTTTGCTTCTTTATTCCTTTTATTGTTATCCTGTAGGTGGCCGTAGCCTTTGGACCGAATATCTGTGGGCCATATCGGCCCTTTTTTCAAACAAGTCGAGTATGTCTTTAGTTAAGATGTGGCCAAGGGTTGATAGGTGTTTTTCGATTGGATCGAACACATCTTTAAGTTAAGTCGAAGCCAGGGGCTGATAGGTGTTGTTCGAGCTAGTCGAACATGCTTTTAAGTTAGGTTGAGTCTAGGGGCCGATAGGTGTTATTCGAGCTGGTCGAACGTACCTTTTAGTTAGGTCTAGACCAAGGACCTATAGGTGTTCGAGCTAGTCAAATGAACCTTCAAGTTAGGTCGAGGCCAGGGGCCGATAAGTGTTGTTTGAGCTTGTCGAATGTACCATTTTGGAGAGTAGTTTTGACAAACGTGCATCTTTATTATTTCAAATTTTTTGTTTCAATTACATCATTTTTCGCCCTTAGGCAATTTTTGGAGAAATTTATAAGTTTCAGGCGTTGGCTGGTGTTCCAGTCCCAGTCCCAGTATATCTAGTCCCTTTATTGTTCGACTTGGAGATTCTGGAGGAGTCGGGCAATGAAACAATAAGTCCTCTCATGTATTCCAACTTGAAGTGTCTTATTCCTTGCCTCGTTAAAAACCTACTTGAGATGACCCTATTGGGACAAAACTCAAGTGAGGAAAAAAGAGTACGACTTACGGGCATTTATTAATTTTAAAAGTTGAAGTACTTGAGATGGCTGATATTCCAATTATTTGGTAGGAGATTCCCTTCCATAGATTCCAATTGGAACGAGCCCTCGTCCACTCTGCCTATAATTTTGTACGGTCCGTCCCAGTTTTTTCCAAACTTGCCTTCTCGTGGATCCCTATTTTCTTAGGTTTTGGCTTTGAGTACATAGTCTTTGATCTTGAGCAATCAAACCTATGCCTTTTTGTTGTAGTAGCATTCTGCTTGTTGTTTCTAAGCGACCATCCTTATGTATGCCATGTCTCATCGCTGTTCGACCTCGTCGAGATCTTGTCTCTTATTCTCGTTATTGCTGGTGCTGCTTTCATGGGAGTACCTCAGGCTGGGTTCTCTAACTTCGACTGGTATAATTGTTTCTATTTCGTAGATGAGGGAGTAAGGGCTCTCTCTTGTGCTCGTCTTCAGGGTATTTATGTGCGCCCATAATACTTCTGGGAGTATTTTCGGCCACAGTCCCTTTGACTCTTCAAGTTTCTTTTTTATGATGTTTAGTACTGACTTATTGGAGGATTCCGCTTATCTGTTGCCAGCTGGGTGGTAAGGATTCTAATGTATTCTTTTGATATGCCATTTTTCGAAGAACTCGTGGTTCTTCTTCCCGTGAACTAGGGTCCATTATTACAACTAGTTTCTTTAGGTAGGTCGAATCGGCAGATGATTTTTTCCATATGAAAGTGATTACCTCTTGCTCAAGAACTTGGAAGAATGGCTCTGCTTCCGCCCATTTAGAGAAATAGTCAGTTAAAACTAAAACAAATCTTGCATTATCTCGTCACGGCAGAAGTGGACCCACGACGTCCATTCCCTACTTAATAAATGGACATGGAGAGGTGACCGAATGGAGGTGTTCGCCTGCTTGGTGGATTATTGTGCGTACTTCTGACACTGTTCGCACCTCTTCACGAATTCTGAGGCATCTTTCTTCATGGTAGGCCAATAGTACCCGGCCCGTACGAGTGCTCGATTATCGGAATGAGTGCCGCAATGACCTTTATGTACTTCCTCGAGTACGCGTTGGGTTTGGCTTGGTCCTAAGGCTTTTGCCAAAGGACCGATGTACGTTATTTTGTATAAATCATTGTGAAGGAAGCTGTATCTAGCGGCTTGCATTCTTAGATTTTTAGCCTCCTTTTTGTCATATGGGAGGATGTCGTCGTGCAAATAAGCAATTATACAATAGTGCCAGTGCATGTTAAATTTACATATTTTACCTCAATTTGGTCTAATGACGAGTTAAGGAGATGGACTATGCTGTCGTTATGCTTTTGGTGGCGGCGGAAAATTTGTCGAGGTCGTCTGCTTCAATGTTTTGAGTTTGTGGGATTTGGTCAAGCTGACATTTGTCGAAATTGGGCAGCAATTTGCAGATCTCGGTTTGATATTTTTGAAACCTTTGTTCTTTGATTTGGAAAGTCCCTCTAACTTGGTTGACTATGAGCTGGGAATTACAACGAAGTTTAAGCCGCTTCGTGCCATATTTGAGTGCTAGTCTTAACCCTGCAATTACAGCCTCATACTCGGCCTCGTTGTTAGTCATATTCGGCACCTTATGGAGTGGAAAATTACTTCGCCGGTGGGGACCTCGAGTACGAGTCCCAGTCTGAACCCAGAAGCATTGGATGAGCCATTGGTGTATAGGACCCAGAGGTCTTGTGTTTGAAGAGAAGTTTGAGCGGTTTCCTTCTCGCCCTCAGGCATTACTTTGTGCTAAAGTATGTGACGAAGTTGGCGAGCACTTGCGACTATATTGTTGTCCGAGGCTGATATGTGATGTCGTTCTCACTTAACTCGATGGCCCATTTGGCCAGCCTCTCTGTCAGGTTGGGTTTATGCAAAATTTATCTTAAAGGAAAAATGGTGACGACCGAGATATGGTGGCACTGGAAATTGGGTCTAAGCTTTCGTGAAGCTACAACTAGAGCAAGGGCAAACTTCTCAAGGTGTGGGTACCTCATATCGGCATCTACAACTTTTTTACAAATATAATAAATAGGAGATTGTGTATCTTCATTTTCTTAAAATAGGACGACACTTACTACTACATCAGAGATGGCTAGGTAGAGGATGAGGTGCTCCCCGAGCTCGGGCTTCGAGAGCAAGGGTGGTGATGACAAGTATGCCTTTAGTTCTGGCAGTGCTTGTACTCACTCGGGCGTCCATTCGAGGCCGTTATCCTTTTTGCGTACACTGAAAAACCTATGACATCTATCGGACGACCACGAGAAAAATCTAGATAAGGCGGCAATTCCATCGGTCAGTCGTTGGACTTGTTTCTTAGTAATCAATTGCTAAGGTATCCCTTCGATAGCCTTAATTTGATCTGGGTTGACCTTAATTCCTCGCTGTGATACAAAGAATATCGAAAGCTTCCTTCAAGTGGCCGATATAATCCTCTGCCTTCACGGATTTGTCCAACATGTCGGCGATATATACCTCCATGGTTTTGCTGAGTTGGTCTTTGAACATTTTTGTGACCAACCATTGATTGGTAGCCTCTGCATTCTTCAATAAAAACGGCATGACCCTATAACAATATGTTCCCCTATGGGTGACGAACGTAGTTTTCTCTTGGTCTTCTTCCTCCATGAGTCTTTGGTTGTGACCTGAGTATGCGTCTAGAAAACTTATCAGCTCGTACCCTACCATTGCGTCCATCAGTTGGTCCATGTGTGGCAACGAGAATGAATCTTTCGGGCATGCTTTGTTTAGGTCTGTGAAGTCCACACACGTCCTCTGTTTCCCGTTTTTGTTTTTGACCACCACTACATTGGTAACCTATTTAGGGTATTTCGATTCCCTGATAAAGCCGTTTGTGAATAACATTTCTACTTCCTCATGGACAGCCTCATTGATTGTGGGGTTGAACTTTCATCGGACTTGCCTTACCGGGGGATAGAAGGGGTCGACGTTCAATTTTTGTGTGGCGATCTCTTTGGGGATGCCCGACATATCTGCATGACTAATGGCAAACAAATATGCATTAGTTAAAATAAATTGACCAAATTTACCCGGTTCTCGGAGTTTTGAGTTGAATTAGGCCTTTTACTGAGGTCGCTATGGTCTACTCGGATGGGGTCGAGGTTGTCACAACCCAAATCCACGTGACCGACACCTGGAACACTATCTGACCTGAGTGAACCAACCCATATGATGCACCAAAACTATACGCATGAAAATCAATTTAACTGCGGAAACTCTTTGAAAATTTTATATATTTTCAAGTTAAACAATGGAAAAATTTTCCAATTCAAAATAATACATGAAGTCTTTCATAATTATAACAATGAGACTAAGTAAAATAAATATCTTTTTATGTATGTCGCGTATAGCCCCATTACTACAACTTTTCACTGCTATCTATGGAGCGTCTATACCAAGGAATAGAACTAAGCACTTAGGCTAATACCCGACTAACATAAGTTAAGAAAATAACATGATAGTTACCACGAAATAGGGGTGGTGCCTCGCCATATACCTCAGGAAGAGAGTCATCCTAGCCTTGTCCGTATGTCACGTATCATATCTCATCCTGAAAAATGTAAAATAAGTGAGGCCCTGGAGGGGGCCCCTAAGGGCTGAGTAGACGACAACAATACTCAATAAATGTCATAGACTATCTTTAACTCAAGTTCCTGGCACAAGATTTTACAAAACTTATGCAACGAATATTGGACATAAAGTGATAAACGGTTATATAAATCATGCTCTTTATCATTTTAAATAAAAGACAAGTGAAATGTAAGCCATGGTATAAAGTAAGTCTTAATCAACTTACCTCAACCTTCAAGCTCCAAGAATATATAATGCTCCAATTGATTAAAATGCCCAAATACTGCCCACGATTCAGTATCTACCATTAATATCCCAACTACATTAGCCTATTCAATTCCATTCTTATCATTTAATACTTATTTAGAGTCATTAATGATACTATGTTAATTGTCGAACATCATCAAGTCACTATTCATTGTCTTCTCCAACAAAATCATAGGTTCAAGAACACCCATTTCAAGAACTAGTGTTGCATCTTGTCCAAATGGTGAGTCCCTATCAATTCATTCAATAATTAAGTTATCAAGTCTGTTGGAATCTTTAGAAACTCAAAAGAATTCCATTTATATCAACTCATCACTATCTATCTTCTTCTTTGCCCAAAATATCATTTTCAAGACCCACCCGTAGGGTTCATACAATATCCCATTACAACTTCAAATAAACTCATAAACATACTACCCACACTCCAATATGACATATACATGAAGCTCAAGTGAAGGAATTACCTCTTGGTGGAAGAATCTCACTTTTCCTCTTTTTGATGTTCTTGAAGATTCAACCCATTTTCTATAGATTTGATCCATAATAGTGTTAGTGTTATCACTAAATGATGTAATATAATCATTCTTGTACCAAAATAACTTACCTTGAAGTGTATCCATGGTGGAAGAGCTCCTCCTTCTCTCTAGAAATCAATTCCAAAATGAAGAACTAACTTTTTCTCTGTCTAAACCCCTTATTTCAGCCACTTTAGAATGGCCCCTAAATCTGCTTAGCCTACGCATAAAACCAACGTAGAAGGCCTTTCCATTGGCCAAAATCTAAAATTGGCTACGCAGGTTGTGTAGCCAGCTGTGTAGATACACTACCACCTTCTAGTAAAAAACACATAACTCATTGTAGAAATATCCAAATGACAAACGATTTGAGGCATTAGAAATTAGACACATACCTTTCATTTGATAGGTCATACACTATATAACACTTCATATCTTGATATTTATGTTCGTTTGAAGTTAAGTCTTGTGCGAGCTCACTTGAAACTTTAGCCCATCATAAAATTTCCAACTTGACTTAGACTTAGGGCTCTTCGTAGACCATAAACCATTTCTAATATAACTCATACACATATTATCATGTTCAAGTGATATCATTTATATCATTAGCCCTTGCTCACATGCGAATTAATATAATTAGCATATTCTGATCTTCTTTAAAGCCTTTAAACACTTTAAAATTTTTTGGGGTAATCTCCCCCACTTAAGAACATTCGTCCTCGAATGTTTTACAAGTCATTATGAGGCACAGTATTATCCTCCTTTCACTTAACCATCATCTTTAATCATTATTGACTTCATATGGATCTTGGACATTTTTCCAAAATTTCAACTTTCTTAAGGCCCCAAAATTTGGCTAACCCTTTTCTTAAAATTTTCGGCAGAGTATTGGTCGGTTACAACCCTGCACTACTATTGAGTAGCAAGAGAGGTCGAAGCAGCTTTTACCCGATTAAGGTCGGGATCGATTTCCACAGGGAGCTAGATATTGGAGTTGGGTGTCTATCTAAAGTGGAGTTTTGTATTTGTTCCAAATTGCACTTCTACACATTTTGGTTTTGATTATGATTCTGATTTTATAAAACTACAATGCTCAATTAAACTAAAATAAGCTAGGGTTAAACTATTTCGAGTTGTTCAAATGATTAAAAGGCACTAGGGTAGTGACTTGTGCCTAGATGGTCAATTGACGGATTCTTGAGTCTAAAGCTAGATTGTCACGTTTGGAGAGTATGATATAACCATTGCTCGATTCTACTCACTCTATACCTCTCGGTAGTTTGAGTGATTTTGCCCGAATTGACTTTCTCAAGACCAATTGTGTATGAAAATTAGCACAAGCAATTAAGGTTCAAGTCGGGTATTACTATCTCTAGGTTTAACCATTTAATTGGGGCTATCAATCTCTTGAGTACGCCCCAATTCCTTGTTGGACCAATTTCAGAGACTTAGGTTCTCTTTCTCAAGAAGAGCCAAAGTCAACTAAATACAAACTTGTATTTGCAACCACTAATTCAGCAATTAACCATGAAATTAGTCCAAATATCAAACACCCATAGTCAATCAAGCCCTAAAACACAAGACCCATCAATTACCCACACTAGGATTGAGCCACAACCCTAGCTGATGGGTCTAGCTACTCATAATTAAAGAGAAAAACAAAGAAATAGATGAAGATAAACTCATAATAATTAATTACTAAATAGAACTTGAAGATTTAATGTGAAATTAAGCTAAAATTACTCAAAATAGCAAAAGAAACAAAGTCACGAGTGCAGCTCTACGTACAAAACTATCTGATGACCTAAACATGGGAAAAGAATCTATTTATACTAGGCTAAAAATCTCGGACAAAAATACCCCTGCGGGGCTGGTGCGGACCGCACAAAATCAAGTGCGGCCGCACTAAGGCTCTTGACTTGAATATCCAGCTCACTGAACTTGGGAAATGCGGACCGCACAAAGTCTAGTGCGGCCGCGGTGGCTTCTAGTGCGGTCCGCATGAAATGCAGCGCGGACCGCATTGGGCTTCAATCTTCAAACAGGCATCTCTCTGAACCTTGGCTCTGCGGACCGCACTAAATCGAGTGCGGCTGCAGGACTCCAATGCGGACCACTGAAAGTCCTTTGCGACCACATTGCCTTTTTGGCCTGAGATGCACACTCTCTGAACTTCACTTGTGCGGACCGCACAGAATGGTGTGCGGTCGCACTGGCCCTGTTTGACTGAGCTTTGTCTTGTCTTGGTACTTGTGCAGGTTTCACTCCTTTTTGAGCTGGTATTTGACACCTTGTTACCTTGTTGATCAAACCTGCAATCAAGCACAACTTGTGAGCCTTTGGGACTATTTTGTACACATTTCTAATCTAAACTTGAGCATGAAGGAGTGTAAAATGCATCATATTCCCTAGTTATCAAGTATCCCCTGTAACTGAAACTATCCAAAAAATTCAACCTATCCACAACAAGTCTCCACACGGAAACCAATTTCAACGTAATTTAATAACCAAATATCTTTACATAATATGATGTCTAGGACCCAGATGCCGCATATATATGCTCAATGTATAACAACAAACTATCTGGACACGTATGGCCACACATATATCCTCAACGTATAGCAACAAAATATCTAAGTCCCACATGGCCGCGCATATACCAAAATTGCATCGAATAATTCTTTACAATTTTAAACAGTTGCATATCTATACCTCGCTCATTCCAACACCTGTTACTCTATATTGCAACACATATTACTATCATGCATATCTATATTCTCTTTCTATTATGTATGCACCAAGTCGCAGGTGAAAGAGTATTTCTTGCATACATTAAAAAAAATTTCTTCCATTCAAAGACTTTTTTATCAATATAAAATTACTTCTAAGCATAGTTTTTCCTCATAGGACTCATGATTCTCTAGTTATCAAATCCTTCTATAATGTTCTTTTATTTCATCCAAAGACTAACAAGATATTTGTCTTACTTAGATTTATCCATCACGTGGGTGATTTTTACCTCCACTTACACTTGTAACCTTTTGAGTTTCCTTTAGATCTCAAATTGATTGATACGATTGCTAACAAGTCCGCTCTCTAAGAAATATTCAATCCACTTCCTTCCCTTTCATGGCACAAGTTTTCATTCATTCTCGAACAACACCGTACAAATTTATATTCTCTTAACCTTAACCAACTAATCGATACCAGAAATTTAAGTTACATTGCCATTATGCCTACCATAAGAATATTACCATGGATTATAGGATTTCAACTCCCAAGTGAAAATGATATTAGGATAATACTTGCACCATTTAATTTTTTTTTTTTGACCTCGTGCTTCTTATTGGAGCATACTGTTCTGTTTTGCAACAGTATTTTTATATTCAAGAATATGCATAATATAACCTTTTTCTACCTTATTTCATACCAAGTGTGCACATACTTAATACTCATTTATAACCTTCATTTGTTCTACTAAGTCTAGTGTATGACCAAAGTATTTCCTTATTTCATCATTGCTTGAAATAATTCAAGTGACACATGCTCCAAAGTTATAAGAATCTATTCAGGTATCCCATTAAATATTTGACTATTAGATAGTACCTTTTAATAACCCCAATATTGAACACCGTACCTATTACTCGTGATAAGCATATGATCCCTATACCAGCACTATATGACAATTTTACTCATTTCATCAGGAATCTTATCGAAGATTTTCCCTTCATCTTTCTTTTGTGAATAAAAATTTTCCATTTTATTTTTTCAACTATCACCTTTAAGGTGACTTTTACTTGCTCTGACGCTCCCCCAATTAGGCGTAAAATCCAAATCTAAAGCTCGAACCTGATACTCGAAGATTTTATTAAAGTCGTACTCCATTCCATCTGATTATCCACACGCCCATATACTACTACAAGTTATTTATTCCCAACTCAAAATCTTATTACACCATTTCAAATTTTCACAAAGCCTTGACTTCTACTTTGCAATTACACTTAGTTGTACCAACTATCCTGACAATAGAAGAAAAATAGTTATGCTCACCAAAGATTTTTTTGTCCCTTCTCGTACCCAAGTATCATAAATATTCTAGTCGCAACTCATGTTGCCAAGTATCCTCTCTTTCTTCCCTTAAAACAACAATGAAGTTAGCATATCACTTTTCGTGCCCATTTTACTTTTAAAATCTTTTCTAACATTTTTTCCTTCGGTCCATGCTCAGATATATTTCTGATAAATACAACTGCTTCAGGCTAAACCCGCATAACCTCCATATAACTTTTCATAACATACACTATTTCCATAATGCTAAAGGTAAGAAATGTGCAATCGTCTTCATGACATCATCATAACATAAAATTTTCTGATTATAGTCAATATCACACCTTCATATCATCATTCATCGTGCAGTTAATATTACCTCCTTGTTTCCACACTATTCATGGATTCTACTTGTGGGTACTCAATCGTTCGTATGATAATTACCTTCAAAAATCGAGGTATCTTCAATCTCGTAACTGTAGATAACATGCTAGGATTCGTGCGGCATCACTACGTAGCCTTGGATCACTCGTAACTCATCAAATTCACACGTGTACCGATAAAATTTACATGTGTACCATTATCGTTTACAAGCTGTTAAGCTTTAAACTACAAATGCAATATTCATAATCTGCTCGGAGCTCCAATTTGGCCCGATACATCATTTCAAATGTTTATTCCTCTTAAATCTTAAGTTTCCATCAAAATAACAAGTTAATAGCTCCACTTGACACATGTAGAACTGCTTTGGAAGTTACCTTTAGAAATTTTTAATTTCTTCAAGTTGAGAAGGATAAAATAAGGCCTATTCCGATTAGATAAACTCAAGGTTGTCATTCTACTTCACTTTACCTTATTTGGAAACCTATTTGCCTTTTGAAATCTTCTAAGATTACATCATTTGTGCATATCATGCATCAACACTTTTTTACTTATCCATTCAAGTTCACATACCTCAGTGTGCATTATTGAAGGTTGACTTTCATTTATATCACATTTGACATCTTGTAACCATTGTGTTTCATTTTTCTTTATATATTCCTTTGTTGTACTAGCAAATAGTGATTGTCATAGCAAATGGCTGTTCCAATAACTTGATCTACAATTCAAAAACATTCCTCTATAGGCCTTAACCCTATTTTTTCAACCTTCAGCACAATTCTTCGTGAGTTCTGATACTATTCTAGCAGTACCAACTAACATCATCACCTTATTTGCTTTTCCATGAGTTATCAGAATTCGACTTATGATTTGTGTTCACCACAGTTATACATCTTGACTGTATCAATTTCGTTTAAAGATGTTCTTGACCTTAACCCATCATTTCATTCATGTATAGTCTGATACTTCCTAGTTATTTCTCAAGCATCACGTGTAAAATCTTAAACCTTGAGCTTTGTGCTCATCACTTCTGTATCTACCATGTCGGGTAGTCAATATGATAGAGAATCATGTCTCATTTCAGGCAAAATGCATGAACAAGAGTAAGAAGAAAGTGAAACTCCCTAAATATCTTTGTAGCCTCCCCGATATAAGTATGGCCGGTAATACATCGATAAGAGAGACTCTACTTAACACGGCTCCATAGACTTCCTAGGACTCGATACTAAGTTTGTCACGATCCAAATCCATGTGACTGGCACCTGGCACGATATCCGACCCGAGCATACCAACCCATATGATGCACCCAAACCATATGCATGATAACCAATTTAACTGCGGAAGCTCTTTGAAAATTTTATATATTTTCAATTTAAACAATGGAATAACTTTCCAATTCAAAATCATAAATGAAGCCTCTCATAATCATAACAATGAGACTACGTAAAACAAATATCTTTTCATGTATGTCACGTACAACCCCATTACTACAACTTTTCACAACTATCTATGGAGACTCCATACCAAGGAATAGAACTGAACACTTGGGCTAATGCTCGACTAACATAAATTAAGAAAGAACATGATAGCTACCATGAAATAGGAGTGGTGCCTCGACATATACCTCAGGAAGAGAGTCATCCTATCCCTGTCTGTATGCCACGTATCATACCTCATCCCGAAATATGTAAAATAAGTGGGGGCCTAGAGAGGACCCCTAAGGACTGAGTACACCACAAAGGTACTCAATAAGTGTCATAGACTATCTTTATCATTTTAAATAAAAGACAAGCGAAATGTAACATCTCTATCAACTCAAGATTTTAATAGAATTCTTATAAAATCATTTCAATCTCATTAAGTAAATCATATAAAACCATTTCAATCTCATTAAGTCATTGAAATCATTTTCGGCTTCTTATTCCTAAACATAAAAATTTCTCTTTTACCTTTCAGCGGGAGTACTATACCGACACCGACTGTTACATCTCGCATTTTCGTACGTTAAAGTTTCATCGTAAGTTAATCGACGTAGACTCGTGGATGAGATTATAAGCATTTGTGCTATTTATAACTGGCGACTGGTAAGTTCCGTGAAGGGTAAAGGGTAAACAAATCAAAGAAAATGAGTTCCGTTGAAGGTTGTCAATTTGAGATAAAATAGGTTCGAGCTATACTACCCGGTATTTATGGACTAGTGCCATGTACCACATGGCCATGATGGTAGGGTACATAAAGTCTATTAAAAGTAAGTAGTATTTTAAGCAATTTAAGATAATTCTTAATTATGTGGATAATTGAATAATTAATGATTTTTGGTGGTAGATTAGCTAATTAATCATAAATTATGACAAGCCTAACCCCCCACCCCCCACCGCAACGTGGCAGAAAACCACCCCAAATTAATGACTCCTAAGTTATTATGGTAAGGTGACAAGTTAGAGGGTTATGTCGCTAAGCCACCACATTAAGTGGGGCCCACACCCATTCAAATATAAGACCTCTCTAATTCAAAGAAAGGTGCATATATCAAATTTTAAGTACGAATCTTCAACAATTCAAACAAGATTTCATAGCATCTTAAGCAACGTGAGATTTGCAACTATAAGGGAGTACGGTGCAATCTTTCTCAAGAATATCATACGTATTTTTCCCTACTCTGATCTTGTCGTCACATGTTTTGTCGCAATTGAAGTGTGTTAGAGGGATTGTCAAGAGAATCGACAAAGGTATGTTAAGGCTATCCCTTTTTTCTTTTTGGCATGATCCAAATGATACAAATGAAACGAGCAAACGCACACCTTTCAGAAATGACTCTATTCATAGAAGTACTAGGGGTGTCTATGTCCTTGATTCCCCATGTGACATATTATTATATCTTCTATTTATGGGTCTCCGAAAAATACGTAGTTGATAAAGTTTATCCGAAAGGTATATTGATCTTATTAACATATTTCTTATACATCTCATTCATTCATACACGTACATTGACCCATGACCAGATGGTGTTATATACGCGTATATTATATGCATATGGGATATGGGAAAAGGTTACAGCATTATATACGCACCACTACCTAATCAGCTGGTATATGTTGATGATTTTGCCCACAGTGGCCGAGATGATATGATGGGATTCCCTTAGAGGATTTATTATGTTATGTACACCTATACCTATGCATGATGCGATATTTATACGCACGTGCATGACATTATAAATGTTTCAAGATTCACAAAGATATTTAGACCTACAGGTGGAATTCCTTACTCCATTTTTTATCTATGTCTTTTATCTACTGATTTTCATGCCTTACATACTCAGTACATTATTCGTACTGACGCCCCTATTTCCCGGTGCCAGTGTTTCATGCCCGTAGGTGTAGGTAGACAAGTTGACGGTCCCCCCTTCTTAGGATCCTTGATCAGGGAGAGTTGGCATGCTCCACTTGATACGAAGCTGCTTTGGATTTTGATTTGATATGTTTGTATACATATATGGGTATGACGGGGCCCAGTCCCGTCTTTGTACAGTTGTATATTATATTACAGGTTTGTAGACAGTCATGTATAGTTGAATAGTATGTGGCCGACCTTGTCGGCTTCTAGTTTTGGATGTATAGTTGTCTATAGCAGCCTTGTTGGCTCGCCCTACCGTATTCCGCATGTATATGTATATATGTCTTTTGTACATGTTTCCTCATGTATGTTATTCATGTAATTCAGCAGTTTATTGACAGATGATATTTATGACCTACCCTTAATTCATGTTTATATCTTAGACGCATGCTTAGAGGTGATCGACAGGTAGGACTCGAGCACTCGTCATGGCCCATCGGTTTGGGTCATGACAAAAGTGGTATCAGAGCAGTTCTGTCCTAGGGTTTTCTACAGACCGTGTCTAGTACAGTCTTATTTATGGGTGTGCTGTGCAGCACACTTATAGACAGAAGGCTAAAGGACATATAGGATGTTATCCTCCCTTCTTATCTTAGATCGTGCGGTATAAGAATTCATATTCCTAACGATATGTTATGTTTTCAGCAATGCCTCCAAAGACTACAGCTGCCCAGAAGGGCAAGTCCGTGGCTGGTGAGACTACTAGTCGAGCGCCACGATTTACCAGGGCTCGGAGAGAGTCACATAGTGAGATTACATCTCAGACTTCACATACCCCTCCCTCTCTAGAAGAGCTCCGAGGGGCACCAGCTTCAGCGCCCGCCCCTGTACGTCTAGCTCCTCAACCAGATGCATTAGGTCAGGAGATGAGAGATGCTATCCATCTATTAACTCGAATAGTAGCCGCACATGCTCGGCATTAGGAAGTAGGTATTGGTCATGCAGATAGGTCTGTTAGTGCGAGGGTTCGTGATTTCATTAATTTGGACCTTCGGTATTCACTAGGGCATATCCAAACAAAGACCCTTAGGTATTTATCGATAGAATGCAGAGGACTTTGAGAGTAATGAAGGCCACTGCGACTGAGTCAGTTGAGCTAGCTTCCTATAGACTTTAGGATGTTGCAGTTAATTGGTACGAGTCTTGGGAGTTGTCCAGAGGTGAGGATGCCCCTCCAGCAGTATGGCAAGAGTTTACAGAGGCTTTTTTTCATCATTATCTACCACCAGAGCTTATATGGGCCAGAGTTGATAGGTTCTTGACCCTTCGACAGGGTAACATGTTCGGGAGTACAGCCTTAAGTTTGATTCGTTGTCTAGGTATGTTCCCACTATTGTATCTAAGATGGAGGATCGGGTTCACCAGTTCGTGATGGGGTTGGAGACGCACCTGCTTAACGACTGTATGTTGGTCTCACTTCAGCCAGACATGAATATTTCTTGTATTCAGGCATACGCTCATGGTGTTGAGGAACGTAAACAAAAGTAGAGGGCCGATCGTGAGCATGATAGGGGTCAGAATAAGAGAGCGAGATCTTTGGGTCCTTCTAGTGAGTTACAAGTTGGTCAGAGACAATAATACACGAGGTATCAAGCCCAAACATTCGCTAGCTGATCGCTGCCAACTCCGCACTACTAATAAGTCGCAAGAGAGGGTCGCAATAGCTTTTACCCAATTTTGGGTCGGGATCGAATCCTCAGAGAGCTAGAAGTTGGAATCCAGTATCTATCTAGCGTTGAGTTGCGTATATGTTCTTAATTACACTTCTATTCATTTTTGGGGTTTTCTTAATAGTTCTACTTTTAACAAACTACAAATTGTAAATTAAGCTATGGGTTAAATGCTACGGGTTGTTCGAATAGTGTAAAGGGCACTAGGGTGGTGACTACCGCCTAGGTGGTCAATTGACGGGTACTTGAATCTAAGGCTCATTTGACATATTCGGGGAGTATGTTATAACCGTTGCATGACTTTGCCCACTCTACACCTCTCGGTGGTTCAAGTGATTTTGCCGAAATTGGCTTTCTCAAGACTAATTGGGTATGCAATTTCACTCAAGCAACTAAGGTTCAATTCGGGTATTACTCTCTCGAGGTATAACCCTTTAATTGGGGCTATCAATCTCTTGAATACGCGCCCAATTCATTGTTGGACCAATTTCGGAGACTTAGGCTCTCTTTCTCAAGAAGAGCTTCAGTCAACTTAACACAAACTAGTGTTTGCAACCACTAATTCAGAAATTAACCATGAAATTGGCCCAAATAACAAACACCCATAGTCAAATTAGCCCTAAAATACAAGACCCATCAATTACCCACACTAGGGTTGAACCACAACCCTAGCTATGGGGTCTAGCTACTCATATTCAAGGAAGAAAAACAAGGAACAGAAGAAGATGAACACATATTAATTAATTGCTAAGCTAAATACAAAGATTCAATGATGGAAAGTAAGTAGAAATGCCCAAAATGCCTAAAAAATCGCCTCACGAGTGCAGCTTACGTATTACAATATCTGATGCCCTAAAAATGGAAAAAGAATCTTTTTATACTAGGCTGAAAAATCTGGACAAAAATGCCCTTGCGGGGTTAGTGCGGACCGCACAAAATGGACCGCAGTCCGCACTGGGCTTTGGCCTTCAAAATTGATCTCTCTGAACTTGGGCTCCGCAGACCGCACAGAATGGACCGCGGCCGCGGAGGCTTCTAGCGCGGTCCGCAAAAATTTGACCGCGGACCGCGATGGCTCAGAACTCTGAAAAGTGATCTCTCGGAATCTTCACACCGCGGACCGTAGAGAATGGACTTCGGCCGCGGTGGCTTCACTGCGGACCGCACAAAATGGTGTGCGGCCGCACTGCCTTGAAGCCTGGAAATCATCTCTCTGAATCTCCCAGTGTGGACCGCACAGAGTGGTGTGCGGCCGCACTGGCCTGTTCTGCATGAGATTGCCTTGTTTTTGGTACTTGTGCAAGTTTCACTCCTTTTGAGCCGATCTTTGACATTTTGTCACTTTGTTGATCAAACCTGCAATCAAGCACAACTTGTGAGACTTTTAGGACTATTTTGTATGAATATTTGATCAAAGCATAAGCAAGAAGGAGTATAAAATGCGTCAAAATCCCTAGTTATCAACTCCCCCAAACTTAAGCTTTTGCTTGTCCTCAAGCAAACAAAATAAGACCCACCCCTCAAGGGAAAATCCAAGAAATTTTCAGCTGTCCTAAAGTTACCTCAACTAGCATCAATTGGGACTAACAATTGCCCTCAATACAATTGAACCATTAAGAACCTTTACTCTTTGAAAAACCATGGATCAAGTGCGACACAAGAACATCAAGAGTTGACTCAACACATCAAAGAACTCTTTCAATTACTTTGGTCACTGTGGAACCTAAACTCACACATCCTCAACTCTCCCTAAGCAAACCTCACCTTTAGAATAGTGGCACGCAAAATGAGGTTAATGGAAATTCACTCATCTCTCTCAAGAAAAAGTCACAAGTCCGGCTCTAGGTACCATATGCTTGCCCCTTATGTGAGTATCCACTAATGTAAGCTTCATTCAACTCAAGATCATATAGGGCTTTTGTGGAGACATTGTGAAGGCTTTTGGTTCAGGGTAGGGAATGTTTTGGTCTAAGTGGGTTCCATCTTCCCTTAAGCACTTCTTTTGATTCATTTGGCATTCCTTCACTTGACTCTTTGGGTCATTTTCACTTCTTTCTAAGGGGTTAGAGAGACACATTGTCACTCTTTCTTATGCATTTCAAACCTTTTCTCCTTTTTCAACTTTCCACACCTTTCATTCTTTGTTTTTCTTTGAACCCCTTTTTATTCTTTTTCATATTGAACTTTCTTTTTGTCTTTTTTTTGTTGCTTTTCTTTCTTTTTCATTGCCTTTCCTTTTCTTCATTTTTGTGCCTTTTTACCACTTTGTTGCAATACTCGTCTCTCCCCTCAAATTTATTCTTTTGCCATGTGCTAAAGGAAAGATCGGGTGCCAAGAGAGGGTATCTTTTAGAACGGGTATAGGCTTGTATCATGGTTCATGAAAGAAAAAAGGTCTAAGGCTCAAAGGGGTTAACAGGGGATCATTTCACTGGTAGGTTATGAAATTGTTCAAACTATCATTTGGATCAAGGAGAGCCTATAATCATGTCTCAAGTCAAAATTCACCTAGTATTTCGCCTCAACAAACATTCAGGGCAAGTTCTAGACCAATGGCTCGGGACTTGGACTTACAATTCAATAACTCACCACACAAGCTAAGGGATTGCTAAAGACATAGAGTTGGGGGCCCACAACGACCTTAGATAAGGTTTAAGCTCCCAATGGCCCCGAAAAACCACTTGATGATTATTGGCCAACTCAAGAGTCTCAAGGTCTCGACTTTCACCATCCTAAACACAACAAATTGTTTTTGACCATAAGATCAAAGGAAAATGTGCTAGGCCCAAGTGAAGCTTTGCTTGAGGCACCCTTAACTACTAAAAACTAAAAATAAAAGAAAAACGGACTCAAACCCTTAAGAAGGTTGTCACGCCATCTATCATTGGGAATAGCCACCCGGTTCACACAACACTCCACCTTTGGAAAGAACCGTGGCATTAAGAAAACCTAAGGCTTATTGCAAATTTCAAAACAAGAAGCTACAAATCACAAATAAGAAGCTAAAAACGAAAAAAAATTGCGGAAAATAGAATGAATATATACAAGAGGGGATTTGTCGAATATACAATAGAAGGGGTGAATATCTACAATGTAACATCACTTTATATACAGACCCACAGTAAAAAAAAATAAAAGTACGAGAAATGATAAAAATATATACAAACCAAAGATGAAAAATAAAGAAAGCATAAAAAGTATCAAAAATATATACAATCATCCGAATGTATCCATCAAACAATAAGTAGGGCCTACCCCCTCAAATGAAAGCCGGCATTGTCCCCAATGCCAACTAGTCTAAACAAAGCAACAAAAATAGAGAGGGAAAGGATATAGAAGACTCCCTAAGGGTCTGTTTGCATGGACTCCTGAGTGGTCCCTGGGTCCTCTGTGTGCTCGGGAACCTCAGACTGGTCCCCTGTGGGCTGCTGCTCTGTTGCTGGGACCTGGGCCTGGACAAGCTCCTGAGATACACCCGGTGGCTGACTGGAGGAAGCCTCCGGTGGGTCCGCCAACTGGATGGTAGCATCATCAGCTCTAGTAATCGTCCTCCTCCTCTTGGGAGGCCTCTGAGACTGCTCCAGCTGTGGATGAGCTGCCGGTGGTGGGTCCTGGAGCAGTAAATCTAAAGGCAACTGATCTGCCTTCAGTCTGTCAACATCTGCACGCAGCTCCTTCACGGACTCCTTGGAGGCCCGTGTCTTCCTTAGCTTCTTATGCTCCTTAGCAAGTTCCTTGAGAGCCTTGCTATGTGAATGAACTACCTCAGCAAGCTTCTTCTGGTTGTCGAGGATCTTCTTCTGATTTTCTAACATCTCCTTGAGCGCATCCTCGATCGACTGGGGCACCTGCGGGGCTGGAGGTGCCGACTGAGCCTCTACAGTGGTAGTCAAGATAGACAACTTGGATGATGCTGTGGACATCCAGTTGTTGATACTGATAAGAGCCTGGCTCAGTCAGTGGGAGTAATGGGATGGGCCCGGGAAGATAGAATCTCCGGGCCTGCTGGGGTGGATGGATCAACAGGAAGGGCTGTAGATGTGGATGGACCGGGAGGGATATCTGTGGAGGTGGAGGTAGGCTCAACAGGAACCACTACCACAACAGGCTCTTTAGACTGGCCAGTTGAAGCCGTAGTTGTACCTTTGAAACTCTTGCTCTTGGGGTTATCATCCCCTGCATGTTGTACCAGGAGAAGTGGGCCTGTGCTTTGACTCTAACATCGTAGGGCTTCTTATCCACCTTCAAATCCCGAAAGTACATAGTGAGGGTGCTGGGGAAAGGATAGTTCCGGTCATGCTCTACACCCACAACAGAAATGATTCTGGACATCACATTTCCCACGTTGATGGGGTACCCTGCCATGATAGAAGCCACCAACATATCCCGAGAAAGAGGAAGAGTGTTGTCATGTGACGTGGGGTCCAACCGGCTACACACAAAAGTCTCCCATCCCCGTGCTTTAAAATTTAAAGTCCGTCTCAAGATCTTGACTCCAGCAGTCAACCAGTCAGGGGTGGTACCTGGGATTGCCAGGTACTGTGCTAGCCAAGGACGAACCTCCTCGCCCATCTCCAACTTCGCCATGTACAAAGTTTCATCCTCCTCATTGAAGCCAAGGTATTCGTTGAGGTATTTCCCTTCAAACAACACTGTCTTATTACGAACCTTGGTCACTTTGGAGCTCTTTTTGATGTGGGCTACATTGCAGTAAAACTCCTTGACCATGTGTTCATTGGCATCTACACACTCCTCCATAAAATGTTCCCAGCCCACTCTAGTCCTAAATTGTCTTTGCACATTAGGGTTGTGGGGTAAAAGATCTATATCAATGAAGCTCCTCTCCGGTATCAATTTTCTCACCGGCCACCACTCCCTAAATTTGTGGTACGCTACCTCACTTACGAACCTATCTCGCCAAACCTCCGGCTTCCTCATTCTATCTACACTCCCAACCCTTAGTTCACCTCCTCATCTTTCTCAACTTCCTCCTCCGCACCTACTGCACCTTCTCCAGATAATGAAGCTGTAGGAGAGGTGGAGTATTCCCCACTACCTGCTGCTGAGCCCTCAGACGACTCAGAAATGACATTACTTGGTGCTTGGGTTGTGGGTGATGGTGGAGGAGTGTCTCGGAGCCTGAATCTCTCCGACCAGTCTTCAACATATTCTGGCACGGAGTCTGAAGAAATGTCCCTTGACGGTTGATACTCACTCCCCGAGGAATGGTAGGCAGCTCTATCAGCAGCTTTTATTAGTTTTCTGGTCCTTTTAATGTTTTCCCGAGCTTGGGGAGTGAGTTTTATCATCTTCTTCTTCCCTCCCCGGGAGGATTCTCCTCTGCCCGGTTGTTTACCCCTTTTTCTCACCATTGTCTGCAATCACAGTTCAAACAACTTGTTAGTATCAGTGTAATCAGTTAAGAACAAAGTATCAGAAGCAGAACAAGAATTGTTGCAGACATGTTGCAGAAGTACCCAGTGCGAACCGCACAAAATCAACTGTGGCCGCACTGGGGACTCCGCGGACCGCACAAAACCTACCGCGGTCCGCACAAGAGTGGGGTTCAGAAAGACAGCCTCTGAATCTTGGCAGTGCGTTCCACGCAAAATGGACCGCCGCCGCACTACCCAAAGTTCACCTTCTCAGATTCCATCAGTGCGGTCCGCACAAATTGGTAGTGCGGACCGCACAAGGGCACCGCGGACCGCACAGAATTGACCGCGGTCCGCACTGAGTGCCCAGTTTTGGCACCAAACTAGGGTTCGTGAAATTTTGCTTTTAAGTCCAATTTTCCACCTAATTAGAGGCCCTAAATGATTACCCAGTCCATTACACTA